>NW_026698897.1:0-32807 GCF_030435755.1 Ochotona princeps | reverse complement strand
TTTGGGGCGAACAACTCCATTTGTGCTCACTAACTTACACACACCTTCAGGCTTCCAAGCAGCTCACAAGGAAACTCAGTTTTACCACTCTATGCTTAGTGCCCTTTTGTGTGCTAGGACTGAAATGAAGCTTTGGTCAGCATCCACACAAAACGAATGCTCCACTTGCGTGGTTTCACATGCCACCAACTCCACATTCACAGGCAACTTCAGCGCCACAGCCGTTATTCAGATAGCCCTCAATGCAAAGGCTCTAGACGCAAATATTGGTGTGAGAGCCATATTCAATCAAGGAAACACTGCATGTGGTGAAAGGGCATATTGAAGAAGGGATCAGCCGAGTGGTTCTTGTGGAGAACAACTCCATTTGGCTCACTAACTTCACACACCATCAGGCTTCCAAGCAGCTCTCAAGGAAACTCAGTTTTCACACTCTATGCTTAGTGCTCTTTTGTGTGACTAGGACTGAAATGAAGCTTGGTCAGCATCCCACACAAACGAATGCTCCACATGCGGGTTTCACATGCCACCACATCACATTCACAGGCAACTCAGCGCCACAGCCGTTTTCAGATAGCCCTCAATGCAAAGGCTCTAGACGCAAATATTGTGTGAGAGCTAATTCAATCAAGGCAACACTGCATGTTGGTGAAGGGCAATATTGAAGAAGGATCAGCCGAGTGGTTCTTGTGGGAGAACAACTCCATTTGGCTCACTAACTTCACACACCATCAGGCTCAAGCAGCTCTCAAGGAAACTCAGTTTTCACACTCTATGCTTAGTGCCTTTGAGTGCATTATTAAGGAATGAACCTGGTAAGCATCCCACACAAACGAATGCTCCACATGCGGGTTTCACATGCACCAACTCACATTCACAGGCAACTTCAGCGCCACAGCCGTTTTCAGATAGCCCTCAATGCAAAGGCTCTAGACGCAAATATTGGTGTGAGAGCTAATTCAATCAAGGCAACACTGCATGTTTGGTGAAGGGCATATTGAAGAAGGATCACATATCAGAGTGCGTTTGTGGGAGAACAACTCCATTTGGCTCACTAACTTCACACACCATCAGGCTTCCAAGCAGCTCTCAAGGAAACTCAGTTTTCACACTCTATGCTTAGTGCCCTTTGTGTGCCTAGGACTGAAATGAAGCTTGGTCAGCATCCCACACAAACGAATGCTCCACATGCGGGTTTCACATGCCACCAACTCCACATTCACAGGCAACTTCAGCGCCACAGCCGTTTTCAGATAGCCCTCAATGCAAAGGCTCTAGACGCAAATATTGGTGTGAGAGCTAATTCAATCAAGGAAACACTGCATGTTGGTGAAGGGCATATTGAAGAAGGATCAGCCGAGTGGTTCTTGTGGGAGAACAACTCCATTTGGCTCACTAACTTCACACACCATCAGGCTTCCAAGCAGCTCTCAAGGAAACTCAGTTTTCACACTCTATGCTTAGTGCTCTTTGTGTGACTAGGACTGAAATGAAGCTTGGTCAGCATCCCACACAAACGAATGCTCCACATGCGGGTTTCACATGCCACCAACATCCACATTCACAGGCAACTTCAGCGCCACAGCCGTTTTCAGATAGCCCTCAATGCAAAGGCTCTAGACGCAAATATTGGTGTGAGAGCTAATTCAATCAAGGCAACACTGCATGTTGGGTGAAGGGCATATTGAAGAAGGATCAGCCGAGTGGTTCTTGTGGGAGAACAACTCCATTGGCTCACTAACTTCACACACCATCAGGCTTCCAAGCAGCTCTCAAGGAAACTCAGTTTTCACACTCTATGCTTAGTGCCCTTTGAGTGCATTATTTAGGAATGAACCTGGTAGAGCATCCCACACAAACGAATGCTCCACATGCGGGTTTCACATGCCACCAACTCCACATTCACAGGCAACTTCAGCGCCACAGCCGTTTTCAGATAGCCCTCAATGCAAGGCTCTAGACGCAAATATTGGTGTGAGAGCTAATTCAATCAAGGCAAACACTGCATGTTGGTGAAGGGCATATTGAAGAAGGATCAGCCGAGTGGTTCTTGTGGGAGAACAACTCCATTTGGCTCACTAACTTCACACACCATCAGGCTTCCAAGCAGCTCTCAAGAAACTCAGTTTTCACACTCTATGCTTAGTGCCCTTTGTGTGCCTAGGACTGAAATGAAGCTTGCGTAGCATCCCACACAAACGAATGCTCCACATGCGGGTTTCACATGCCACCAACTCCACATTCACAGGCAACTTCAGCGCCACAGCCGTTTTCAGATAGCCCTCAATGCAAAGGCTCTAGACGCAAATATTGGTGTGAGAGCTAATTCAATCAAGGAAACACTGCATGTTGGTGAAGGGCATATTGAAGAAGGATCAGCCGAGTGGTTCTTGTGGAGAACAACTCATTTGGCTCACTAACTTCACACACCATCAGGCTTCCAAGCAGCTCTCAAGGAAACTCAGTTTTCACACTCTATGCTTAGTGCCCTTTGAGTGCATTATCTAGGAATGAACCTGGTAGAGCATCCCACACAAACGAATGCTCCACATGCGGGTTTCACATGCCACCAACTCCACATTCACAGGCAACTTCAGCGCCACAGCCGTTTTCAGATAGCCCTCAATGCAAAGGCTCTAGACGCAAATATTGGTGTGAGAGCTAATTCAATCAAGGAAACACTGCATGTTGGTGAAGGGCATATTGAAGAAGGATCAGCCGAGTGGTTCTTGTGGGAGAACAACTCCATTTGGCTCACTAACTTCACACACCATCAGGCTTCCAAGCAGCTCTCAAGGAAACTCAGTTTTCACACTCTATGCTTAGTGCCCTTTGAGTGCATTCTAGTCTAGAATGAAGCTTGCTTAGCATCCACACAAACGAATGCTCACATGCAGGTTTCACATGCCACCAACTCCACATTCACAGGCAACTTCAGCGCCACAGCCGTTTTCAGATAGCCCTCAATGCAAAGGGCTCTAGACGCAAATATTGGTGTGAGAGCTAATTCAATCAAGGAAACACTGCATGTTGGTGAAGGGCATATTGAAGAAGGATCAGCCGAGTGGTTCTTGTGGGAGAACAACTCCATTTGGCTCACTAACTTCACACACCATCAGGCTTCCAAGCAGCTCTCAAGGAAACTCAGTTTTCACACTCTATGCTAGTGCCCTTTGAGTGCATTATCTAGGAATGAACCTGGTAGAGCATCCCACACAAACGAATGCTCCACATGCAGGTTTCACATGCCACCAACTCCACATTCACAGGCAACTTCAGCGCCACAGCCGTTTTCAGATAGCCCTCAATGCAAAGGCTCTAGACGCAAATATTGGTGTGAGAGCTAATTCAATCAAGGAAACACTGCATGTTGGTGAAGGGCATATTGAAGAAGGATCAGCCGAGTGGTTCTTGTGGGAGAACAACTCATTTGGCTCACTAACTTCACACACCATCAGGCTTCCAAGCAGCTCTCAAGGAAACTCAGTTTTCACACTCTATGCTTAGTGCCCTTTGAGTGCATTATCTAGGAATGAACCTGGTAGAGCATCCCACACAAACGAATGCTCACATGCGGGTTTCACATGCCACCAACTCCACATTCACAGGCAACTTCAGCGCCACAGCCGTTTTCAGATAGCCCTCATGCAAAGGCTCTAGACGCAAATATTGGTGTGAGAGCTAATTCAATCAAGGAAACACTGCATGTTGGTGAAGGGCATATTGAAGAAGGATCAGCCAGTGGTTCTTGTGGGAGAACAACTCCATTTGGCTCACTAACTTCACACACCATCAGGCTTCCAAGCAGCTCTCAAGGAAACTCAGTTTTCACACTCTATGCTTAGTGCCCTTTGTGTGCCTAGGACTGAAATGAAGCTTGCTCAGCATCCCACACAAACGAATGCTCCACTTGCGGGTTTCACATGCCACCAACTCCACATTCACAGGCAACTTCAGCGCCACAGCCGTTTTCAGATAGCCTCAATGCAAAGGCTCTAGACGCAAATATTGGTGTGAGAGCTAATTCAATCAAGGAAACACTGCCATGTTGGTGAAGGGCATATTGAAGAAGGATCAGCCGAGTGGTTCTTGTGGGAGAACAACTCCATTTGGCTCACTAACTTCACACACCATCAGGCTTCCAAGCAGCTCTCAAGGAAACTCAGTTTTCACACTCTATGCTTAGTGCTCTTTGTGTGACTAGGACTGAATGAAGCTGGTCAGCATCCCACACAAACGAATGCTCCACATGCGGGTTTCACATGCCACCAACTCACATTCACAGGCAACTTCAGCGCCACAGCCGTTTTCAGATAGCCCTCAATGCAAAGGCTCTAGACGCAAATATTGGTGTGAGAGCTAATTCAATCAAGGAAACACTGCATGTTGGTGAAGGGCATATTGAAGAAGGATCAGCCGAGTGGTTCTTGTGGGAGAACAACTCCATTTGGCTCACTAACTTCACACACCATCAGGCTTCCAAGCAGCTCTCAAGGAAACTCAGTTTTCACACTCTATGCTTAGTGCCCTTTGAGTGCATTATCTAGGAATGAACCTGGTAGAGCATCCCACACAAACGAATGCTCCACATGCGGGTTTCACATGCCACCAACTCCACATTCACAGGCAACTTCAGCGCCACAGCCGTTTTCAGATAGCCCTCAATGCAAAGGCTCTAGACGCAAATATTGGTGTGAGAGCTAATTCAATCAAGGCAACACTGCATGTTGGTGAAGGGCATATTGAAGAAGGATCAGCCGAGTGGTTCTTGTGGGAGAACAACTCCATTTGGCTCACTAACTTCACACACCATCAGGCTTCCAAGCAGCTCTCAAGGAAACTCAGTTTTCACACTCTATGCTTAGTGCCCTTTGTGTGCCTAGGACTGAAATGAAGCTTGGTCAGCATCCCACACAAACGAATGCTCCACATGCGGGTTTCACATGCCACCAACTCCACATTCACAGGCAACTTCAGCGCCACAGCCGTTTTCAGATAGCCCTCAATGCAAAGGCTCTAGACGCAAATATTGGTGTGAGAGCTAATTCAATCAAGGAAACACTGCATGTTGGTGAAGGGCATATTGAAGAAGGATCAGCCGAGTGGTTCTTGTGGGAGAACAACTCCATTTGGCTCACTAACTTCACACACCATCAGGCTTCCAAGCAGCTCTCAAGGAAACTCAGTTTTCACACTCTATGCTTAGTGCCCTTTGTGTGCTATCTAGGAATGAAGCTGGTCAGCATCCCACACAAACGAATGCTCCACATGCGGGTTTCACATGCCACCAACTCCACATTCACAGGCAACTTCAGCGCCACAGCCGTTTTCAGATAGCCCTCAATGCAAAGGCTCTAGACGCAAATATTGGTGTGAGAGCTAATTCAATCAAGGAAACACTGCATGTTGGTGAAGGGCATATTGAAGAAGGATCAGCCGAGTGGTTCTTGTGGGAGAACAACTCCATTTGGCTCACTAACTTCACACACCATCAGGCTTCCAAGCAGCTCTCAAGGAAACTCAGTTTTCACACTCTATGCTTAGTGCCCTTTGAGTGCATTATCTAGGAATGAACCTGTAGAGCATCCCACACAAACGAATGCTTCACATGCGGGTTTCACATGCCACCAACTCCACATTCACAGGCAACTTCAGCGCCACAGCCGTTTTCAGATAGCCCTCAATGCAAGGGCTCTAGACGCAAATATTGGTGTGAGAGCTAATTCAATCAAGGAAACACTGCATGTTGGTGAAGGCATATTGAAGAAGGATCAGCCAAGTGGTTCTTGTGGGAGAACAACTCCATTTGGCTCACTAACTTCACACACCATCAGGATTCCAAGCAGCTCTCAAGGAAACTCAGTTTTCACACTCTATGCTTGTGCCCTTTGTGTGCCTAGGACTGAAATGAAGCTTGCTTAGCATCCCACACAAACGAATGCTCCACATGCAGGTTTCACATGCCACCAACTCCACATTCACAGGCAACTTCAGCGCCACAGCCGTTTTCAGATAGCCCTCAATGCAAAGGCTCTAGACGCAAATATTGGTGTGAGAGCTAATTCAATCAAGGAAACACTGCATGTTGGTGAAGGGCATATTGAAGAAGGATCAGCCGAGTGGTTCTTGTGGGAGAACAACTTCATTTGGCTCACTAACTTCACACACCATCAGGCTTCCAAGCAGCTCTCAAGGAAACTCAGTTTTCACACTCTATGCTTAGTGCCCTTTGAGTGCATTATCTAGGAATGAACCTGGTAGAGCATCCCACACAAACGAATGCTCCACATGCGGGTTTCACATGCCACCAACTCCACATTCACAGGCAACTTCAGCGCCACAGCCGTTTTCAGATAGCCCTCAATGCAAAGGCTCTAGACGCAAATATTGGTGTGAGAGCTAATTCAATCAAGGAAACACTGCATGTTGGTGAAGGGCATATTGAAGAAGGATCAGCCAGTGGTTCTTGTGGGAGAACAACTCCATTTGGCTCACTAACTTCACACACCATCAGGCTTCCAAGCAGCTCTCAAGGAAACTCAGTTTTCACACTCTATGCTTAGTGCCCTTTGTGTGCTCTAGGACTGAATGAAGCTTGCTGAGCATCCCACACAAACGAATGCTCCACATGCAGGTTTCACATGCCACCAACTCCACATTCACAGGCAACTTCAGCGCCACAGCCGTTTTCAGATAGCCCTCAATGCAAGGCTCTAGACGCAAATATTGGTGTGAGAGCTAATTCAATCAAGGAAACACTGCATGTTGGTGAAGGGCATATTGAAGAAGGATCAGCCGAGTGGTTTTGTGGGAGAACAACTCCATTTGGCTCACTAACTTCACACACCATCAGGCTTCCAAGCAGCTCTCAAGGAAACTCAGTTTTCACACTCTATGCTTAGTGCCCTTTGAGTGCATTATCTAGGAATGAACCTGGTAG
Source organism: Ochotona princeps (assembly GCF_030435755.1). Taxonomy (NCBI): domain Eukaryota; kingdom Metazoa; phylum Chordata; class Mammalia; order Lagomorpha; family Ochotonidae; genus Ochotona; species Ochotona princeps. The sequence goes on along the minus strand of NW_026698897.1, from coordinate 25,867 downwards.
AGCATCCCACACAAACGAATGCTCCACATGCGGTTTCTCATGCCACCAACTCCACATTCACAGGCAACTTCAGCGCCACAGCCGTTTTCAGATAGCCCTCAATGCAAAGGCTCTAGACGCAAATATTGGTGTGAAAGCTAATTCAATCAAGGAAACACTGCATGTTGGTGAAGGGCATATTGAAGAAGGATCAGCCGAGTGGTTCTTGTGGGAGAACAACTCCATTTGGCTCACTAACTTCACACACCATCAGGCTTCCAAGCAGCTCTCAAGGAAACTCAGTTTTCACACTCTATGCTTAGTGCCCTTTGAGTGCATTATCTAGGAATGAACCTGGTAGAGCATCCCACACAAACGAATGCTCACATGCGGGTTTCACATGCCACCAACTCCAGATTCACAGGCAACTTCAGCGCCACAGCCGTTTTCAGATAGCCCTCAATGCAAAGGCTCTAGACGCAAATATTGGTGTGAGAGCTAATTCAATCAAGGAAACACTGCATGTTGGTGAAGGGCATATTGAAGAAGGATCAGCCGAGTGGTTCTTGTGGGAGAACAACTCCATTTGGCTCACTAACTTCACACACCATCAGGCTTCCAAGCAGCTCTCAAGGAAACTCAGTTTTCACACTCTATGCTTAGTGCCCTTAGTGCGCCTAGGACTGAAATGAAGCTTGGTCAGCATCCCACACAAATGAATGCTCCACATGCGGGTTTCACATGCCACCAACTCCACATTCACAGGCAACTTCAGCGCCACAGCCGTTTTCAGATAGCCCTCAATGCAAAGGCTCTAGACGCAAATATTGGTGTGAGAGCTAATTCAATCAAGGAAACACTGCATGTTGGTGAAGGGCATATTGAAGAGGATCAGCCGAGTGGTTCTTGTGGGAGAACAACTCCATTTGGCTCACTAACTTCACACACCATCAGGCTTCCAAGCAGCTCTCAAGGAAACTCAGGTTTCACACTCTATGCTTAGTGCCCTTTGAGTGCATTATCTAGGAATGAACCTGGTAGAGCATCCCACACAAACGAATGCTCCACATGCGGGTTTCACATGCCACCAACTCCACATTCACAGGCAACTTCAGCGCCACAGCCGTTTTCAGATAGCCCTCAGTGCAAAGGCTCTAGACGCAAATATTGGTGTGAGAGCTAATTCAATCAAGGAAACACTGCATGTTGGTGAAGGGCATATTGAAGAAGGATCAGCCGAGTGGTTCTTGTGGGAGAACAACTCCATTTGGCTCACTAACTTCACACACCATCAGGCTTCCAAGCAGCTCTCAAGGAAACTCAGTTTTCACACTCTATGCTTAGTGCCCTTTGAGTGCATTATCTAGGAATGAACCTGGTAGAGCATCCCACACAAACGAATGCTCCACATGCGGGTTTCACATGCCACCAACTCCAGATTCACAGGCAACTTCAGCGCCACAGCCGTTTTCAGATAGCCCTCAATGCAAAGGCTCTAGACGCAAATATTGGTGTGAGAGCTAATTCAATCAAGGAAACACTGCATGTTGGTGAAGGGCATATTGAAGAAGGATCAGCCGAGTGGTTCTTGTGGGAGAACAACTCCATTTGGCTCACTAACTTCACACACCATCAGGCTTCAAGCAGCTCTCAAGAAACTCAGTTTTCACACTCTATGCTTAGTGCCCTTTGAGTGCATTATCTAGGAATGAACCTGGTAGAGCATCCCACACAAACGAATGCTCCACATGCGGGTTTCACATGCCACCAACTCCACATTCACAGGCAACTTCAGCGCCACAGCCGTTTTCAGATAGCCCTCAATGCAAAGGCTCTAGACGCAAATATTGGTGTGAGAGCTAATTCAATCAAGGAAACATTGCATGTTGGTGAAGGGCATATTGAAGAAGGATCAGCCGAGTGGTTCTTGTGGGAGAACAACTCCATTTGGCTCACTAACTTCACACACCATCAGGCTTCCAAGCAGCTCTCAAGGAAACTCAGTTTTCACACTCTATGCTTAGTGCCCTTTGAGTGCATTATCTAGGAATGAACCTGGTAGAGCATCCCACACAAACGAATGCTCCACATGCGGGTTTCACATGCCACCAACTCCACATTCACAGGCAACTTCAGCGCACAGCCGTTTTCAGATAGCCCTCAATGCAAAGGCTCTAGACGCAAATATTGGTGTGAGAGCTAATTCAATCAAGGAAACACTGCATGTTGGTGAAGGGCATATTGAAGAAGGATCAGCCGAGTGGTTCTTGTGGGAGAACAACTCCATTTGGCTCACTAACTTCACACACCATCAGGCTTCCAAGCAGCTCTCAAGGAAACTCAGTTTTCACACTCTATGCTTAGTGCCCTTTGAGTGCATTATCTAGGAATGAACCTGGTAGAGCATCCCACACAAACAAATGCTCCACATGCGGGTTTCACATGCCACCAACTCCACATTCACAGGCAACTTCAGCGCCACAGCCGTTTTCAGATAGCCCTCAATGCAAAGGCTCTAGACGCAAATATTGGTGTGAGAGCTAATTCAATCAAGGAAACACTGCATGTTGGTGAAGGGCATATTGAAGAAGGATCAGCCGAGTGGTTCTTGTGGGAGAACAACTCCATTTGGCTCACTAACTTCACACACCATCAGGCTTCCAAGCAGCTCTCAAGGAAACTCAGTTTTCACACTCTATGCTTAGTGCCCTTTGTGTGCCTAGGACTGAAATGAAGCTTGGTCAGCATCCCACACAAACGAATGCTCCACTTGCGGGTTTCACATGCCACCAACTCCACATTCACAGGCAACTTCAGCGCCACAGCCGTTTTCAGATAGCCCTCAATGCAAAGGCTCTAGACGCAAATATTGGTGTGAGAGCTAATTCAACCAAGGAAAGACTGCATGTTGGTGAAGGGCATATTGAAGAAGGATCAGCCGAGTGGTTCTGTGGAGAACAACTCCATTTGGCTCACTAACTTCACACACCATCAGGCTTCCAAGCAGCTCTCAAGGAAACTCAGTTTTCACACTCTATGCTTAGTGCTCTTTGTGTGCCTAGGACTGAAATGAAGCTTGGTCAGCATCCCACACAAAACGAATGCTCCACATGCGGGTTTCACATGCCACCAACTCCACATTCACAGGCAACTTCAGCGCCACAGCCGTTTTCAGATAGCCCTCAATGCAAAGGCTCTAGACGCAAATATTGGTGTGAGAGCTAATTCAATCAAGGAAACACTGCATGTTGGTGAAGGGCATATTGAAGAAGGATCAGCCGAGTGGTTCTTGTGGGAGAACAACTCCATTTGGCTCACTAACTTCACACACCATCAGGCTTCCAAGCAGCTCTCAAGGAAACTCAGTTTTCACACTCTATGCTTAGTGCCCTTTGAGTGCATTATCTAGGAATGAACCTGGTAGAGCATCCCACACAAACGAATGCTCCACATGCGCGTTTCACATGCCACCAACTCCAGATTCACAGGCAACTTCAGCGCCACAGCCGTTTTCAGATAGCCCTCAATGCAAAGGCTCTAGACGCAAATATTGGTGTGAGAGCTAATTCAATCAAGGAAACACTGCATGTTGGTGAAGGGCATATTGAAGAAGGATCAGCCGAGTGGTTCTTGTGGGAGAACAACTCCATTTGGCTCACTAACTTCACACACCATCAGGCTTCCAAGCAGCTCTCAAGGAAACTCAGGTTTCACACTCTATGCTTAGTGCCCTTTGTGTGCCTAGGACTGAAATGAAGCTTGTCAGCATCCACACAAACGAATGCTCCACATGCGGGTTTCACATGCCACCAACTCCACATTCACAGGCAACTTCAGCGCCACAGCCGTTTTCAGATAGCCCTCAATGCAAAGGCTCTAGACGCAAATATTGGTGTGAGAGCTAATTCAATCAACGAAACACTGCCTGTTGGTGAAGGGCATATTGAAGAAGGATCAGCCGAGTGGTTCTTGTGGGAAAACAACTCCATTTGGCTCACTAACTTCACACACCAACAGGCTTCCAAGCAGCTCTCAAGGAAACTCAGTTTTCACACTCTATGCTTAGTGCCCTTTGAGTGCATTATTTAGGAATGAACCTGGTAGAGCATCCCACACAAACGAATGCTCCACATGCGGGTTTCACATGCCACCAACTCCACATTCACAGGCAACTTCAGCGCCACAGCCATTTTCAGATAGCCTCAATGCAAAGGCTCTAGACGCAAATATTGGTGTGAGAGCTAATTCAATCAACGAAACACTGCATGTTGGTGAAGGGCATATTGAAGAAGGATCAGCCGAGTGGTTCTTGTGGGAAAACAACTCCATTTGGCTCACTAACTTCACCATCAGGATTCCAAGCAGCTCTCAGGAAACTCAGTTTTCACACTCTATGCTTAGTGCCCTTTGTGTGCCTAGGACTGAAATGAAGCTTGGTCAGCATCCCACACAAACGAATGCTCCACATGCGGGTTTTCACATGCCACCAACTCCACATTCACAGGCAACTTCAGCGCCACAGCCGTTTTCAGATAGCCCTCAATGCAAAGGCTCTAGACGCAAATATTGGTGTGAGAGCTAATTCAATCAAGGAAACACTGCATGTTGGTGAAGGGCATATTGAAGAAGGATCAGCCGAGTGGTTCTTGTGGGAGAACAACTCCATTTGGCTCACTAACTTCACACACCATCAGGCTTCCAAGCAGCTCTCAAGGAAACTCAGTTTTCACACTCTATGCTTAGTGCCCTTTGAGTGCATTATCTAGGAATGAACCTGGTAGAGCATCCCACACAAACGAATGCTTCACATGCGGGTTTCACATGCCACCAACTCCACATTCACAGGCAACTTCAGGGCCACAGCCGTTTTCAGATAGCCCTCAATGCAAAGGCTCTAGACGCAAATATTGGTGTGAGAGCTAATTCAATCAAGGAAACACTGCATGTTGGTGAAGGGCATATTGAAGAAGGATCAGCCAAGTGGTTCTTGTGGGAGAACAACTCCATTTGGCTCACTTAACTTCACACACCATCAGGATTCCAAGCAGCTCTCAAGGAAACTCAGTTTTCACACTCTATGCTTCGTGCCCTTTGTGTGCCTAGGACTGAAATGAAGCTTGCTTAGCATCCCACACAAACGAATGCTCCACATGCAGGTTTCACATGCCACCAACTCCACATTCACAGGCAACTTCAGCGCCACAGCCGTTTTCAGATAGCCCTCAATGCAAAGGCTCTAGACGCAAATATTGGTGTGAGAGCTAATTCAATCAAGGAAACACTGCATGTTGGTGAAGGGCATATTGAAGAAGGATCAGCCGAGTGGTTCTTGTGGGAGAACAACTCCATTTGGCTCACTAACTTCACACACCATCAGGCTTCCAAGCAGCTCTCAAGGAAACTCAGTTTTCACACTCTATGCTTAGTGCTCTTTGAGTGCATTATCTAGGAATGAACCTGGTAGAGCATCCCACACAAACGAATGCTCCACATGCGCGTTTCACATGCCACCAACTCCAGATTCACAGGCAACTTCAGCGCCACAGCCGTTTTCAGATAGCCCTCAATGCAAAGGCTCTAGACGCAAATATTGGTGTGAGAGCTAATTCAATCAAGGAAACACTGCATGTTGGTGAAGGGCATATTGAAGAAGGATCAGCCAAGTGGTTCTTGTGGGAGAACAACTCCATTTGGCTCACTAACTTCACACACCATCAGGCTTCCAAGCAGCTCTCAAGGAAACTCAGGTTTCACACTCTATGCTTAGTGCCCTTTGTGTGCCTAGGACTGAAATGAAGCTTGGTCAGCATCCCACACAAACGAATGCTCCACATGCGGGTTTCACATGCCACCAACTCCACATTCACAGGCAACTTCAGCGCCACAGCCGTTTTCAGATAGCCCTCAATGCAAAGGCTCTAGACGCAAATATTGGTGTGAGAGCTAATTCAATCAACGAAACACTGCCTGTTGGTGAAGGGCATATTGAAGAAGGATCAGCCGAGTGGTTCTTGTGGGAAAACAACTCCATTTGGCTCACTAACTTCACACACCAACAGGCTTCCAAGCAGCTCTCAAGGAAACTCAGTTTTCACACTCTATGCTTAGTGCCTTTGAGTGCATTATTTAGGAATGAACCTGGTAGAGCATCCCACACAAACGAATGCTCCACATGCGGGTTTCACATGCCACCAACTCCACATTCACAGGCAACTTCAGCGCCACAGCGTTTTCAGATAGCCCTCAATGCAAAGGCTCTAGAACGCAAATATTGGTGTGAGAGCTAATTCAATCAACGAAACACTGCCTGTTGGTGAAGGGCATATTGAAGAAGGATCAGCCGAGTGGTTCTTGTGGGAAAACAACTCCATTTGGCTCACTAACTTCACACACCATCAGGCTTCCAAGCAGCTCTCAAGGAAACTCAGTTTTCACACTCTATGCTTAGTGCCCTTTGTGTGCCTAGGACTGAAATGAAGCTTGGTCAGCATCCCACACAAACGAATGCTCCACATGCGGGTTTCACATGCCAACAACTCCACATTCACAGGCAACTTCAGCGCCACAGCCGTTTTCAGATAGCCTCAATGCAAAGGCTCTAGACGCAAATATTGGTGTGAGAGCTAATTCAATCAAGGAAACACTGCATGTTGGTGAAGGGCATATTGAAGAAGGATCAGCCGAGTGGTTCTTGTGGGAGAACAACTCCATTTGGCTCACTAACTTCACACACCATCAGGCTTCCAAGCAGCTCTCAAGGAAACTCAGTTTTCACACTCTATGCTTAGTGCCCTTTGAGTGCATTATCTAGGAATGAACCTGGTAGAGCATCCCACACAAACGAATGATTCACATGCGGGTTTCACATGCCACCAACTCCACATTCACAGGCAACTTCAGGGCCACAGCCGTTTTCAGATAGCCCTCAATGCAAAGGCTCTAGACGCAAATATTGGTGTGAGAGCTAATTCAATCAAGGAAACACTGCATGTTGGTGAAGGGCATATTGAAGAAGGATCAGCCGAGTGGTTCTTGTGGGAGAACAACTCCATTTGGCTCACTAACTTCACACACCATCAGGATTCCAAGCAGCTCTCAAGGAAACTCAGTTTTCACACTCTATGCTTCGTGCCCTTTGTGTGCCTAGGACTGAAATGAAGCTTGCTTAGCATCCCACACAAACGAATGCTCCACATGCAGGTTTCACATGCCACCAACTCCACATTCACAGGCAACTTCAGCGCCACAGCCGTTTTCAGATAGCCCTCAATGCAAAGGCTCTAGACGCAAATATTGGTGTGAGAGCTAATTCAATCAAGGAAACACTGCATGTTGGTGAAGGGCATATTGAAGAAGGATCAGCCGAGTGGTTCTTGTGGGAGAACAACTCCATTTGGCTCACTAACTTCACACACCATCAGGATTCCAAGCAGCTCTCAAGGAAACTCAGTTTTCACACTCTATGCTTAGTGCCCTTTGTATGCCTAGGACTGAAATGAAGCTTGCTTAGCATCCCACACAAACGAATGCTCCACATGCAGGTTTCACATGCCACCAACTCCACATTCACAGGCAACTTCAGCGCCACAGCCGTTTTCAGATAGCCCTCAATGCAAAGGCTCTAGACGCAAATATTGGTGTGAGAGCTAATTCAATCAAGGAAACACTGCATGTTGGTGAAGGGCATATTGAAGAAGGATCAGCCGAGTGGTTCTTGTGGGAGAACAACTCCATTTGGCTCACTAACTTCACACACCATCAGGCTTCCAAGCAGCTCTCAAGGAAACTCAGTTTTCACACTCTATGCTTAGTGCCCTTTGAGTGCATTATCTAGGAATGAACCTGGTAGAGCATCCCACACAAACGAATGCTCCACATGCGGGTTTCACATGCCACCAACTCCACATTCACAGGCAACTTCAGCGCCACAGCCGTTTTCAGATAGCCCTCAATGCAAAGGCTCTAGACGCAAATATTGGTGTGAGAGCTAATTCAATCAAGGAAACACTGCATGTTGGTGAAGGGCATATTGAAGAAGGATCAGCCGAGTGGTTCTTGTGGGAGAACAACTCCATTTGGCTCACTAACTTCACACACCATCAGGCTTCCAAGCAGCTCTCAAGGAAACTCAGTTTTCACACTCTATGCTTAGTGCCCTTTGAGTGCATTATCTAGGAATGAACCTGGTAGAGCATCCCATACAAACGAATGCTTCACATGCGGGTTTCACATGCCACCAACTCCAGATTCACAGGCAACTTCAGCGCCACAGCCGTTTTCAGATAGCCCTCAATGCAAAGGCTCTAGACGCAAATATTGGTGTGAGAGCTAATTCAATCAAGGAAACACTGCATGTTGGTGAAGGGCATATTGAAGAAGGATCAGCCGAGTGGTTCTTGTGGGAGAACAACTCCATTTGGCTCACTAACTTCACACACCATCAGGCTTCCAAGCAGCTCTCAAGGAAACTCAGGTTTCACACTCTATGCTTAGTGCCCTTTGAGTGCATTATCTAGGAATGAACCTGGTAGAGCATCCCACACAAACGAATGCTCCACATGCGGGTTTCACATGCCACCAACTCCACATTCACAGGCAACTTCAGCGCCACAGCCGTTTTCAGATAGCCCTCAGTGCAAAGGCTCTAGACGCAAATATTGGTGTGAGAGCTAATTCAATCAAGGAAACACTGCATGTTGGTGAAGGGCATATTGAAGAAGGATCAGCCGAGTGGTTCTTGTGGGAGAACAACTCCATTTGGCTCACTAACTTCACACACCATCAGGCTTCCAAGCAGCTCTCAAGGAAACTCAGTTTTCACACTCTATGCTTAGTGCCCTTTGAGTGCAATTATCTAGGAATGAACCTGGTAGAGCATCCCACACAAACGAATGCTCCACATGCGGGTTTCACATGCCACCAACTCCACATTCACAGGCAACTTCAGCGCCACAGCCGTTTTCAGATAGCCCTCAATGCAAAGGCTCTAGACGCAAATATTGGTGTGAGAGCTAATTCAATCAAGGAAACACTGCATGTTGGTGAAGGGCATATTGAAGAAGGATCAGCCGAGTGGTTCTTGTGGGAGAACAACTCCATTTGGCTCACTAACTTCACACACCATCAGGCTTCCAAGCAGCTCTCAAGGAAACTCAGTTTTCACACTCTATGCTTAGTGCCCTTTGAGTGCATTATCTAGGAATGAACCTGGTAGAGCATCCCACACAAACGAATGCTCCACATGCGGGTTTCACATGCCACCAACTCCACATTCACAGGCAACTTCAGCGCCACAGCCGTTTTCAGATAGCCCTCAATGCAAAGGCTCTAGACGCAAATATTGGTGTGAGAGCTAATTCAATCAAGGAAACACTGCATGTTGGTGAAGGGCATATTGAAGAAGGATCAGCCGAGTGGTTCTTGTGGGAGAACAACTCCATTTGGCTCACTAACTTCACACACCATCAGGCTTCCAAGCAGCTCTCAAGGAAACTCAGTTTTCACACTCTATGCTTAGTGCCCTTTGAGTGCATTATCTAGGAATGAACCTGGTAGAGCATCCCACACAAACGAATGCTCCACATGCGGGTTTCACATGCCACCAACTCCACATTCTCAGGCAACTTCAGCGCCACAGCCGTTTTCAGATAGCCCTCAATGCAAAGGCTCTAGACGCAAATATTGGTGTGAGAGCTAATTCAATCAAGGAAACACTGCATGTTGGTGAAGGGCATATTGAAGAAGGATCAGCCGAGTGGTTCTTGTGGGAGAACAACTCCATTTGGCTCACTAACTTCACACACCATCAGGCTTCCAAGCAGCTCTCAAGGAAACTCAGTTTTCACACTCTATGCTTAGTGCCCTTTGAGTGCATTATCTAGGAATGAACCTGGTAGAGCATCCCACACAAACGAATGCTTCACATGCGGGTTTCACATGCCACCAACTCCAGATTCACAGGCAACTTCAGCGCCACAGCCGTTTTCAGATAGCCCTCAATGCAAAGGCTCTAGACGCAAATATTGGTGTGAGAGCTAATTCAATCAAGGAAACACTGCATGTTGGTGAAGGGCATATTGAAGAAGGATCAGCCGAGTGGTTCTTGTGGGAGAACAACTCCATTTGGCTCACTAACTTCACACACCATCAGGCTTCCAAGCAGCTCTCAAGGAAACTCAGTTTTCACACTCTATGTTTAGTGCCCTTTGAGTGCATTATCTAGGAATGAACCTGGTAGAGCATCCCACACAAACGAATGCTCCACATGCGGGTTTCACATGCCACCAACTCCACATTCACAGGCAACTTCAGCGCCACAGCCGTTTTCAGATAGCCCTCAATGCAAAGGCTCTAGACGCAAATATTGGTGTGAGAGCTAATTCAATCAAGGAAACACTGCATGTTGGTGAAGGGCATATTGAAGAAGGATCAGCCGAGTGGTTCTTGTGGGAGAACAACTCCATTTGACTCACTAACTTCACACACCATCAGGCTTCCAAGCAGCTCTCAAGGAAACTCAGTTTTCACACTCTATGCTTAGTGCCCTTTGTGTGCCTAGGACTGAAATGATGCTTGGTCAGCATCCCACACAAACGAATGCTCCACTTGCGGGTTTCACATGCCACCAACTCCACATTCACAGGCAACTTCAGCGCCACAGCCGTTTTCAGATAGCCCTCAATGCAAAGGCTCTAGACGCAAATATTGGTGTGAGAGCTAATTCAATCAAGGAAACACTGCATGTTGGTGAAGGGCATATTGAAGAAGGATCAGCCGAGTGGTTCTTGTGGGAGAACAACTCCATTTGGCTCACTAACTTCACACACCATCAGGCTTCCAAGCAGCTCTCAAGGAAACTCAGTTTTCACACTCTATGCTTAGTGCCCTTTGAGTGCATTATCTAGGAATGAACCTGGTAGAGCATCCCACACAAACGAATGCTCCACATGCGGGTTTCACATGCCACCAACTCCACATTCACAGGCAACTTCAGCGCCACAGCCGTTTTCAGATAGCCCTCAATGCAAAGGCTCTAGACGCAAATATTGGTGTGAGAGCTAATTCAATCAAGGAAACACTGCATGTTGGTGAAGGGCATATTGAAGAAGGATCAGCCAAGTGGTTCTTGTGGGAGAACAACTCCATTTGGCTCACTAACTTCACACACCATCAGGCTTCCAAGCAGCTCTCAAGGAAACTCAGGTTTCACACTCTATGCTTAGTGCCCTTTGTGTGACTAGGACTGACATGAAGCTTGGTCAGCATCCCACACAAACGAATGCTCCACATGCGGGTTTCACATGCCACCAACTCCACATTCACAGGCAACTTCAGCGCCACAGCCGTTTTCAGATAGCCCTCAATGCAAAGGCTCTAGACGCAAATATTGGTGTGAGAGCTAATTCAATCAAGGAAACACTGCCTGTTGGTGAAGGGCATATTGAAGAAGGATCAACCAAGTGGTTCTTGTGGGAAAACAACTCCATTTGGCTCACTAACTTCACACACCATCAGGCTTCCAAGCAGCTCTCAAGGAAACTCAGGTTTCACACTCTATGCTTAGTGCCCTTTGAGTGCATTATCTAGGAATGAACCTGGTAGAGCATCCCACACAAACGAATGCTCCACATGCGGGTTTCACATGCCACCAACTCCACATTCACAGGCAACTTCAGCGCCACAGCCGTTTTCAGATAGCCCTCAATGCAAAGGCTCTAGACGCAAATATTGGTGTGAGAGCTAATTCAATCAAGGAAACACTGCATGTTGGTGAAGGGCATATTGAAGAAGGATCAGCCGAGTGGTTCTTGTGGGAGAACAACTCCATTTGGCTCACTAACTTCACACACCATCAGGCTTCCAAGCAGCTCTCAAGGAAACTCAGTTTTCACACTCTATGCTTAGTGCCCTTTGAGTGAATTATCTAGGAATGAACCTGTTAGAGCATCCCACACAAACGAATGCTCCACATGCGGGTTTCACATGCCACCAACTCCACATTCACAGGCAACTTCAGCGCCACAGCCGTTTTCAGATAGCCCTCAATGCAAAGGCTCTAGACGCAAATATTGGTGTGAGAGCTAATTCAATCAAGGAAACACTGCATGTTGGTGAAGGGCATATTGAAGAAGGATCAGCCGAGTGGTTCTTGTGGGAGAACAACTCCATTTGGCTCACTAACTTCACACACCATCAGGCTTCCAAGCAGCTCTCAAGGAAACTCAGTTTTCACACTCTATGCTTAGTGCCCTTTGAGTGCATTATTTAGGAATGAACCTGGTAGAGCATCCCACACAAACGAATGCTCCACATGCGGGTTTCACATGCCACCAACTCCACATTCACAGGCAACTTCAGCGCCACAGCCGTTTTCAGATAGCCCTCAATGCAAAGGCTCTAGACGCAAATATTGGTGTGAGAGCTAATTCAATCAAGGAAACACTGCATGTTGGTGAAGGGCATATTGAAGAAGGATCAGCCGAGTGGTTCTTGTGGGAGAACAACTCCATTTGGCTCACTAACTTCACACACCATCAGGCTTCCAAGCAGCTCTCAAGGAAACTCAGTTTTCACACTCTATGCTTAGTGCCCTTTGAGTGCATTATCTAGGAATGAACCTGGTAGAGCATCCCACACAAACGAATGCTCCACATGCGGGTTTCACATGCCACCAACTCCACATTCTCAGGCAACTTCAGCGCCACAGCCGTTTTCAGATAGCCCTCAATGCAAAGGCTCTAGACGCAAATATTGGTGTGAGAGCTAATTCAATCAAGGAAACACTGCATGTTGGTGAAGGGCATATTGAAGAAGGATCAGCCGAGTGGTTCTTGTGGGAGAACAACTCCATTTGGCTCACTAACTTCACACACCATCAGGCTTCCAAGCAGCTCTCAAGGAAACTCAGTTTTCACACTCTATGCTTAGTGCCCTTTGTGTGCGTAGGACTGAAATGAAGCTTGCTCAGCATCCCACACAAACGAATGCTCCACTTGCGGGTTTCACATGCCACCAACTCCACATTCACAGGCAACTTCAGCGCCACAGCCGTTTTCAGATAGCCCTCAATGCAAAGGCTCTAGACGCAAATATTGGTGTGAGAGCTAATTCAATCAAGGAAACACTGCATGTTGGTGAAGGGCATATTGAAGAAGGATCAGCCGAGTGGTTCTTGTGGGAGAACAACTCCATTTGGCTCACTAACTTCACACACCATCAGGCTTCCAAGCAGCTCTCAAGGAAACTCAGTTTTCACACTCTATGTTTAGTGCCCTTTGAGTGCATTATCTAGGAATGAACCTGGTAGAGCATCCCACACAAACGAATGCTCCACATGCGGGTTTCACATGCCACCAACTCCACATTCACAGGCAACTTCAGCGCCACAGCCGTTTTCAGATAGCCCTCAATGCAAAGGCTCTAGACGCAAATATTGGTGTGAGAGCTAATTCAATCAAGGAAACTGCATGTTGGTGAAGGGCATATTGAAGAAGGATCAGCCGAGTGGTTCTTGTGGGAGAACAACTCCATTTGACTCACTAACTTCACACACCATCAGGCTTCCAAGCAGCTCTCAAGGAAACTCAGTTTTCACACTCTATGCTTAGTGCCCTTTGTGTGCCTAGGACTGAAATGAAGCTTGCTCAGCATCCCACACAAACGAATGCTCCACTTGCGGGTTTCACATGCCACCAACTCCACATTCACAGGCAACTTCAGCGCCACAGCCGTTTTCAGATAGCCCTCAATGCAAAGGCTCTAGACGCAAATATTGGTGTGAGAGCTAATTCAATCAAGGAAACACTGCATGTTGGTGAAGGGCATATTGAAGAAGGATCAGCCGAGTGGTTCTTGTGGGAGAACAACTCCATTTGGCTCACTAACTTCACACACCATCAGGCTTCCAAGCAGCTCTCAAGGAAACTCAGTTTTCACACTCTATGCTTAGTGCCCTTTGAGTGCATTATCTAGGAATGAACCTGGTAGAGCATCCCACACAAACGAATGCTCCACATGCGGGTTTCACATGCCACCAACTCCACATTCACAGGCAACTTCAGCGCCACAGCCGTTTTCAGATAGCCCTCAATGCAAAGGCTCTAGACGCAAATATTGGTGTGAGAGCTAATTCAATCAAGGAAACACTGCATGTTGGTGAAGGGCATATTGAAGAAGGATCAGCCGAGTGGTTCTTGTGGGAGAACAACTCCATTTGGCTCACTAACTTCACACACCATCAGGCTTCCAAGCAGCTCTCAAGGAAACTCAGTTTTCACACTCTATGCTTAGTGCCCTTTGAGTGCATTATCTAGGAATGAACCTGGTAGAGCATCCCACACAAACGAATGCTCCACATGCGGGTTTCACATGCCAACAACTCCACATTCTCAGGCAACTTCAGCGCCACAGCCGTTTTCAGATAGCCCTCAATGCAAAGGCTCTAGACGCAAATATTGGTGTGAGAGCTAATTCAATCAAGGAAACACTGCATGTTGGTGAAGGGCATATTGAAGAAGGATCAGCCGAGTAGTTCTTGTGGGAGAACAACTCCATTTGGCTCACTAACTTCACACACCATCAGGCTTCCAAGCAGCTCTCAAGGAAACTCAGGTTTCACACTCTATGCTTAGTGCCCTTTGAGTGCATTATCTAGGAATGAACATGGTAGAGCATCCCACACAAACGAATGCTTCACATGCGGGTTTCACATGCCACCAACTCCACATTCACAGGCAACTTCAGCGCCACAGCCGTTTTCAGATAGCCCTCAATGCAAAGGCTCTAGACGCAAATATTGGTGTGAGAGCTAATTCAATCAAGGAAACACTGCATGTTGATGAAGGGCATATTGAAGAAGGATCAGCCGAGTGGTTCTTGTGGGAGAACAACTCCATTTGGCTCACTAACTTCACACACCATCAGGCTTCCAAGCAGCTCTCAAGGAAACTCAGTTTTCACACTCTATGTTTAGTGCCCTTTGAGTGCATTATCTAGGAATGAACCTGGTAGAGCATCCCACACAAACGAATGCTCCACATGCGGGTTTCACATGCCACCAACTCCAGATTCACAGGCAACTTCAGCGCCACAGCCGTTTTCAGATAGCCCTCAATGCAAAGGCTCTAGACGCAAATATTGGTGTGAGAGCTAATTCAATCAAGGAAACACTGCATGTTGGTGAAGGGCATATTGAAGAAGGATCAGCCGAGTGGTTCTTGTGGGAGAACAACTCCATTTGACTCACTAACTTCACACACCATCAGGCTTCCAAGCAGCTCTCAAGGAAACTCAGTTTTCACACTCTATGCTTAGTGCCCTTTGTGTGCCTAGGACTGAAATGAAGCTTGCTCAGCATCCCACACAAACGAATGCTCCACTTGCGGGTTTCACATGCCACCAACTCCACATTCACAGGCAACTTCAGCGCCACAGCCGTTTTCAGATAGCCCTCAATGCAAAGGCTCTAGACGCAAATATTGGTGTGAGAGCTAATTCAATCAAGGAAACACTGCATGTTGGTGAAGGGCATATTGAAGAAGGATCAGCCGAGTGGTTCTTGTGGGAGAACAACTCCATTTGGCTCACTAACTTCACACACCATCAGGCTTCCAAGCAGCTCTCAAGGAAACTCAGTTTTCACACTCTATGCTTAGTGCTCTTTGAGTGCATTATCTAGGAATGAACCTGGTAGAGCATCCCACACAAACGAATGCTCCACATGCGGGTTTCACATGCCACCAACTCCACATTCACAGGCAACTTCAGCGCCACAGCCGTTTTCAGATAGCCCTCAATGCAAAGGCTCTAGACGCAAATATTGGTGTGAGAGCTAATTCAATCAAGGAAACACTGCATGTTGGTGAAGGGCATATTGAAGAAGGATCAGCCGAGTGGTTCTTGTGGGAGAACAACTCCATTTGACTCACTAACTTCACACACCATCAGGCTTCCAAGCAGCTCTCAAGGAAACTCAGTTTTCACACTCTATGCTTAGTGCCCTTTGTGTGCCTAGGACTGAAATGAAGCTTGCTCAGCATCCCACACAAACGAATGCTCCACTTGCGGGTTTCACATGCCACCAACTCCACATTCACAGGCAACTTCAGCGCCACAGCCGTTTTCAGATAGCCCTCAATGCAAAGGCTCTAGACGCAAATATTGGTGTGAGAGCTAATTCAATCAAGGAAACACTGCATGTTGGTGAAGGGCATATTGAAGAAGGATCAGCCGAGTGGTTCTTGTGGGAGAACAACTCCATTTGGCTCACTAACTTCACACACCATCAGGCTTCCAAGCAGCTCTCAAGGAAACTCAGGTTTCACACTCTATGCTTAGTGCCCTTTGTGTGACTAGGACTGAAATGAAGCTTGGTCAGCATCCCACACAAACGAATGCTCCACATGCGGGTTTCACATGCCACCAACTCCACATTCACAGGCAACTTCAGCGCCACAGCCGTTTTCAGATAGCCCTCAATGCAAAGGCTCTAGACGCAAATATTGGTGTGAGAGCTAATTCAATCAAGGAAACACTGCATGTTGGTGAAGGGCATATTGAAGAAGGATCAGCCGAGTGGTTCTTGTGGGAGAACAACTCCATTTGGCTCACTAACTTCACACACCATCAGGCTTCCAAGCAGCTCTCAAGGAAACTCAGTTTTCACACTCTATGCTTAGTGCCCTTTGAGTGCATTATCTAGGAATGAACCTGGTAGAGCATCCCACACAAACGAATGCTCCACATGCGGGTTTCACATGCCACCAACTCCACATTCTCAGGCAACTTCAGCGCCACAGCCGTTTTCAGATAGCCCTCAATGCAAAGGCTCTAGACGCAAATATTGGTGTGAGAGCTAATTCAATCAAGGAAACACTGCATGTTGGTGAAGGGCATATTGAAGAAGGATCAGCCGAGTGGTTCTTGTGGGAGAACAACTCCATTTGGCTCACTAACTTCACACACCATCAGGCTTCCAAGCAGCTCTCAAGGAAACTCAGTTTTCACACTCTATGCTTAGTGCCCTTTGAGTGCATTATCTAGGAATGAACCTGGTAGAGCATCCCACACAAACGAATGCTTCACATGCGGGTTTCACATGCCACCAACTCCACATTCACAGGCAACTTCAGCGCCACAGCCGTTTTCAGATAGCCCTCAATGCAAAGGCTCTAGACGCAAATATTGGTGTGAGAGCTAATTCAATCAAGGAAACACTGCATGTTGGTGAAGGGCATATTGAAGAAGGATCAGCCGAGTGGTTCTTGTGGGAGAACAACTCCATTTGGCTCACTAACTTCACACACCATCAGGCTTCCAAGCAGCTCTCAAGGAAACTCAGTTTTCACACTCTATGTTTAGTGCCCTTTGAGTGCATTATCTAGGAATGAACCTGGTAGAGCATCCCACACAAACGAATGCTCCACATGCGGGTTTCACATGCCACCAACTCCACATTCACAGGCAACTTCAGCGCCACAGCCGTTTTCAGATAGCCCTCAATGCAAAGGCTCTAGACGCAAATATTGGTGTGAGAGCTAATTCAATCAAGGAAACACTGCATGTTGGTGAAGGGCATATTGAAGAAGGATCAGCCAAGTGGTTCTTGTGGGAGAACAACTCCATTTGACTCACTAACTTCACACACCATCAGGCTTCCAAGCAGCTCTCAAGGAAACTCAGTTTTCACACTCTATGCTTAGTGCCCATTGTGTGCCTAGGACTGAAATGAAGCTTGGTCAGCATCCCACAGAAACGAATGCTCCACTTGCGGGTTTCACATGCCACCAACTCCACATTCACAGGCAACTTCAGCGCCACAGCCGTTTTCAGATAGCCCTCAATGCAAAGGCTCTAGACGCAAATATTGGTGTGAGAGCTAATTCAATCAAGGAAACACTGCATGTTGGTGAAGGGCATATTGAAGAAGGATCAGCCGAGTGGTTCTTGTGGGAGAACAACTCCATTTGGCTCACTAACTTCACACACCATCAGGCTTCCAAGCAGCTCTCAAGGAAACTCAGTTTTCACACTCTATGCTTAGTGCCCTTTGAGTGCATTATCTAGGAATGAACCTGGTAGAGCATCCCACACAAACGAATGCTCCACATGCGGGTTTCACATGCCACCAACTCCACATTCACAGGCAACTTCAGCGCCACAGCCGTTTTCAGATAGCCCTCAATGCAAAGGCTCTAGACGCAAATATTGGTGTGAGAGCTAATTCAATCAAGGAAACACTGCATGTTGGTGAAGGGCATATTGAAGAAGGATCAGCCGAGTGGTTCTTGTGGGAGAACAACTCCATTTGGCTCACTAACTTCACACACCATCAGGCTTCCAAGCAGCTCTCAAGGAAACTCAGGTTTCACACTCTATGCTTAGTGCCCTTTGTGTGACTAGGACTGAAATGAAGCTTGGTCAGCATCCCACACAAACGAATGCTCCACATGCGGGTTTCACATGCCACCAACTCCACATTCACAGGCAACTTCAGCGCCACAGCCGTTTTCAGATAGCCCTCAATGCAAAGGCTCTAGACGCAAATATTGGCGTGAGAGCTAATTCAATCAATGAAACACTGCCTGTTGGTGAAGGGCATATTGAAGAAGGATCATCCGAGTGGTTCTTGTGGGAAAACAACTCCATTTGGCTCACTAACTTCACACACTATCAGGCTTCCAAGCAGCTCTCAAGGAAACTCAGTTTTCACACTCTATGCTTAGTGCCCTTTGAGTGCATTATTTTGGAATGAACCTGGTAGAGCATCCCACACAAACGAATGCTCCACATGCGGGTTTCACATGCCACCAACTCCACATTCACAGGCAACTTCAGCGCCACAGCCGTTTTCAGATAGCCCTCAATGCAAAGGCTCTAGACGCAAATATTGGTGTGAGAGCTAATTCAATCAAGGAAACACTGCATGTTGGTGAAGGGCATATTGAAGAAGGATCAGCCGAGTGGTTCTTGTGGGAGAACAACTCCATTTGGCTCACTAACTTCACACACCATCAGGCTTCCAAGCAGCTCTCAAGGAAACTCAGTTTTCACACTCTATGCTTAGTGCTCTTTGTGTGCCTAGGACTGAAATGAAGCTTGGTCAGCATCCCACACAAACGAATGCTCCACATGCGGATTTCACATGCCACCAACTCCACATTCACAGGCAACTTCAGCGCCACAGCCGTTTTCAGATAGCCCTCAATGCAAAGGCTCTAGACGCAAATATTGGTGTGAGAGCTAATTCAATCAAGGAAACACTGCATGTTGGTGAAGGGCATATTGAAGAAGGATCAGCCGAGTGGTTCTTGTGGGAGAACAACTCCATTTGGCTCACTAACTTCACACACCATCAGGCTTCCAAGCAGCTCTCAAGGAAACTCAGTTTTCACACTCTATGCTTAGTGCCCTTTGAGTGCATTATCTAGGAATGAACTTGGTAGAGCATCCCACACAAACGAATGCTCCACATGCGGGTTTCACATGCCACCAACTCCACATTCACAGGCAACTTCAGCGCCACAGCCGTTTTCAGATAGCCCTCAATGCAAAGGCTCTAGACGCAAATATTGGTGTGAGAGCTAATTCAATCAAGGAAACACTGCATGTTGGTGAAGGGCATATTGAAGAAGGATCAGCCGAGTGGTTCTTGTGGGAGAACAACTCCATTTGGCTCACTAACTTCACACACCATCAGGCTTCCAAGCAGCTCTCAAGGAAACTCAGTTTTCACACTCTATGCTTAGTGCCCTTTGAGTGCATTATCTAGGAATGAACCTGGTAGAGCATCCCACACAAACGAATGCTTCACATGCGGGTTTCACATGCCACCAACTCCACATTCACAGGCAACTTCAGCGCCACAGCCGTTTTCAGATAGCCCTCAATGCAAAGGCTCTAGACGCAAATATTGGTGTGAGAGCTAATTCAATCAAGGAAACACTGCATGTTGGTGAAGGGCATATTGAAGAAGGATCAGCCAAGTGGTTCTTGTGGGAGAACAACTCCATTTGGCTCACTAACTTCACACACCATCAGGATTCCAAGCAGCTCTCAAGGAAACTCAGTTTTCACACTCTATGCTTAGTGCCCTTTGTGTGCCTAGGACTGAAATGAAGCTTGCTTAGCATCACACACAAACGAATGCTCCACATGCGGGTTTCACATGCCACCAACTCCACATTCACAGGCAACTTCAGCGCCACAGCCGTTTTCAGATAGCCCTCAATGCAAAGGCTCTAGACGCAAATATTTGTGTGAGAGCTAATTCAATCAAGGAAACACTGCATGTTGGTGAAGGGCATATTGAAGAAGGATCAGCCGAGTGGTTCTTGTGGGAGAACAACTCCATTTGGCTCACTAACTTCACACACCATCAGGCTTCCAAGCAGCTCTCAAGGAAACTCAGTTTTCACACTCTATGCTTAGTGCCCTTTGAGTGCATTATCTAGGAATGAACTTGGTAGAGCATCCCACACAAACGAATGCTCCACATGCGGGTTTCACATGCCACCAACTCCACATTCACAGGCAACTTCAGCGCCACAGCCGTTTTCAGATAGCCCTCAATGCAAAGGCTCTAGACGCAAATATTGGTGTGAGAGCTAATTCAATCAAGGAAACACTGCATGTTGGTGAAGGGCATATTGAAGAAGGATCAGCCGAGTGGTTCTTGTGGGAGAACAACTCCATTTGGCTCACTAACTTCACACACCATCAGGCTTCCAAGCAGCTCTCAAGGAAACTCAGTTTTCACACTCTATGCTTAGTGCCCTTTGAGTGCATTATCTAGGAATGAACCTGGTACAGCATCCCACACAAACGAATGCTCCACATGCGGGTTTCACATGCCACCAACTCCACATTCACAGGCAACTTCAGCGCCACAGCCGTTTTCAGATAGCCCTCAATGCAAAGGCTCTAGACGCAAATATTGGTGTGAGAGCTAATTCAATCAAGGAAACACTGCATGTTGGTGAAGGGCATATTGAAGAAGGATCAGCCGAGTGGTTCTTGTGGGAGAACAACTCCATTTGGCTCACTAACTTCACACACCATCAGGCTTCCAAGCAGCTCTCAAGGAAACTCAGTTTTCACACTCTATGCTTAGTGCCCTTTGAGTGCATTATCTAGGAATGAACCTGGTAGAGCATCCCACACAAACGAATGCTTACCACATAGCGGGTTTCACATGCCACCAACTCCACATTCACAGGCAACTTCAGCGCCACAGCCGTTTTCAGATAGCCCTCAATGCAAAGGCTCTAGACGCAAATATTGGTGTGAGAGCTAATTCAATCAAGGAAACACTGCATGTTGGTGAAGGGCATATTGAAGAAGGATCAGCCAAGTGGTTCTTGTGGGAGAACAACTCCATTTGGCTCACTAACTTCACACACCATCAGGATTCCAAGCAGCTCTTCAAGGAAACTCAGTTTTCACACTCTATGCTTAGTGCCCTTTGTGTGCCTAGGACTGAAATGAAGCTTGCTTAGCATCCCACACAAACGAATGCTCCACATGCGGGTTTCACATGCCACCAACTCCACATTCACAGGCAACTTCAGCGCCACAGCCGTTTTCAGATAGCCCTCAATGCAAAGGCTCTAGACGCAAATATTTGTGTGAGAGCTAATTCAATCAAGGAAACACTGCATGTTGGTGAAGGGCATATTGAAGAAGGATCAGCCGAGTGGTTCTTGTGGGAGAACAACTCCATTTGGCTCACTAACTTCACACACCATCAGGCTTCCAAGCAGCTCTCAAGGAAACTCAGTTTTCACACTCTATGCTTAGTGCCCTTTGAGTGCATTATCTAGGAATGAACCTGGTAGAGCATCCCACACAAACGAATGCTCCACATGCGGGTTTCACATGCCACCAACTCCACATTCACAGGCAACTTCAGCGCCACAGCCGTTTTCAGATAGCCCTCAATGCAAAGGCTCTAGACGCAAATATTGGTGTGAGAGCTAATTCAATCAAGGAAACACTGCATGTTGGTGAAGGGCATATTGAAGAAGGATCAGCCGAGTGGTTCTTGTGGGAGAACAACTCCATTTGGCTCACTAACTTCACACACCATCAGGCTTCCAAGCAGCTCTCAAGGAAACTCAGGTTTCACACTCTATGCTTAGTGCCCTTTGAGTGCATTATCTAGGAATGAACCTGGTAGAGCATCCCACACAAACGAATGCTTCACATGCGGGTTTCACATGCCACCAACTCCAGATTCACAGGCAACTTCAGCGCCACAGCCGTTTTCAGATAGCCCTCAATGCAAAGGCTCTAGACGCAAATATTGGTGTGAGAGCTAATTCAATCAAGGAAACACTGCATGTTGGTGAAGGGCATATTGAAGAAGGATCAGCAGAGTGGTTCTTGTGGGAGAACAACTCCATTTGGCTCACTAACTTCACACACCATCAGGCTTCCAAGTAGCTCTCAAGGAAACTCAGTTTTCACACTCTATGCTTAGTGCCCTTTGAGTGCATTATCTAGGAATGAACCTGGTAGAGCATCCCACACAAACGAATGCTCCACATGCGGGTTTCACATGCCACCAACTCCACATTCACAGGCAACTTCAGCGCCACAGCCGTTTTCAGATAGCCCTCAATGCAAAGGCTCTAGACGCAAATATTGGTGTGAGAGCTAATTCAATCAAGGAAACACTGCATGTTGGTGAAGGGCATATTGAAGAAGGATCAGCCAAGTGGTTCTTGTGGGAGAACAACTCCATTTGGCTCACTAACTTCACACACCATCAGGCTTCCAAGCAGCTCTCAAGGAAACTCAGTTTTCACACTCTATGCTTAGTGCCCTTTGAGTGCATTATCTAGGAATGAACCTGGTAGAGCATCCCACACAAACGAATGCTCCACATGCGGGTTTCACATGCCACCAACTCCACATTCACAGGCAACTTCAGCGCCACAGCCGTTTTCAGATAGCCCTCAATGCAAAGGCTCTAGACGCAAATATTGGTGTGAGAGCTAATTCAATCAAGGAAACACTGCATGTTGGTGAAGGGCATATTGAAGAAGGATCAGCCGAGTGGTTCTTGTGGGAGAACAACTCCATTTGGCTCACTAACTTCACACACCATCAGGCTTCCAAGCAGCTCTCAAGGAAACTCAGTTTTCACACTCTATGCTTAGTGCCCTTTGAGTGCATTATCTAGGAATGAACCTGGTAGAGCATCCCACACAAATGAATGCTCCACATGCGGGTTTCACATGCCACCAACTCCACATTCACAGGCAACTTCAGCGCCACAGCCGTTTTCAGATAGCCCTCAATGCAAAGGCTCTAGACGCAAATATTGGTGTGAGAGCTAATTCAATCAAGGAAACACTGCATGTTGGTGAAGGGCATATTGAAGAAGGATCAGCCGAGTGGTTCTTGTGGGAGAACAACTCCATTTGGCTCACTAACTTCACACACCATCAGGCTTCCAAGCAGCTCTCAACGAAACTCAGTTTTCACACTCTATGTTTAGTGCCCTTTGAGTGCATTATCTAGGAATGAACATGGTAGAGCATCCCACACAAACGAATGCTCCACATGCGGGTTTCACATGCCACCAACTCCACATTCACAGGCAACTTCAGCGCCACAGCCGTTTTCAGATAGCCCTCAATGCAAAGGCTCTAGACGCAAATATTGGTGTGAGAGCTAATTCAATCAAGGAAACACTGCATGTTGGTGAAGGGCATATTGAAGAAGGATCAGCCGAGTGGTTCTTGTGGGAGAACAACTCCATTTGGCTCACTAACTTCACACACCATCAGGATTCCAAGCAGCTCTCAAGGAAACTCAGTTTTCACACTCTATGCTTAGTGCCCTTTGAGTGCATTATCTAGGAATGAACCTGGTAGAGCATCCCACGCAAATGAATGCTCCACATGCGGGTTTCACATGCCACCAACTCCACATTCACAGGCAACTTCAGCGCCACAGCCGTTTTCAGATAGGCCTCAATGCAAAGGCTCTAGACGCAAATATTGGTGTGAGAGCTAATTCAATCAAGGAAACACTGCATGTTGGTGAAGGGCATATTGAAGAAGGATCAGCCGAGTGGTTCTTGTGGGAGAACAACTCCATTTGGCTCACTAACTTCACACACCATCAGGCTTCCAAGCAGCTCTCAAGGAAACTCAGTTTTCACACTCTATGTTTAGTGCCCTTTGAGTGCATTATCTAGGAATGAACCTGGTAGAGCATCCCACACAAACGAATGCTCCACATGCGGGTTTCACATGCCACCAACTCCACATTCACAGGCAACTTCAGCGCCACAGCCGTTTTCAGATAGCCCTCAATGCAAAGGCTCTAGACGCAAATATTGGTGTGAGAGCTAATTCAATCAAGGAAACACTGCATGTTGGTGAAGGGCATATTGAAGAAGGATCAGCCGAGTGGTTCTTGTGGGAGAACAACTCCATTTGGCTCACTAACTTCACACACCATCAGGCTTCCAAGCAGCTCTCAAGGAAACTCAGGTTTCACACTCTATGCTTAGTGCCCTTTGAGTGCATTATCTAGGAATGAACCTGGTAGAGCATCCCACACAAACGAATGCTTCACATGCGGGTTTCACATGCCACCAACTCCAGATTCACAGGCAACTTCAGCGCCACAGCCGTTTTCAGATAGCCCTCAATGCAAAGGCTCTAGACGCAAATATTGGTGTGAGAGCTAATTCAATCAAGGAAACACTGCATGTTGGTGAAGGGCATATTGAAGAAGGATCAGCCGAGTGGTTCTTGTGGGAGAACAACTCCATTTGGCTCACTAACTTCACACACCATCAGGCTTCCAAGTAGCTCTCAAGGAAACTCAGTTTTCACACTCTATGCTTAGTGCCCTTTGAGTGCATTATCTAGGAATGAACCTGGTAGAGCATCCCACACAAACGAATGCTCCACATGCGGGTTTCACATGCCACCAACTCCACATTCACAGGCAACTTCAGCGCCACAGCCGTTTTCAGATAGCCCTCAATGCAAAGGCTCTAGACGCAAATATTGGTGTGAGAGCTAATTCAATCAAGGAAACACTGCATGTTGGTGAAGGGCATATTGAAGAAGGATCAGCCGAGTGGTTCTTGTGGGAGAACAACTCCATTTGGCTCACTAACTTCACACACCATCAGGCTTCCAAGCAGCTCTCAAGGAAACTCAGTTTTCACACTCTATGCTTAGTGCCCTTTGAGTGCATTATCTAGGAATGAACCTGGTAGAGCATCCCACACAAACGAATGCTCCACATGCGGGTTTCACATGCCACCAACTCCACATTCACAGGCAACTTCAGCGCCACAGCCGTTTTCAGATAGCCCTCAATGCAAAGGCTCTAGACGCAAATATTGGTGTGAGAGCTAATTCAATCAAGGAAACACTGCATGTTGGTGAAGGGCATATTGAAGAAGGATCAGCCGAGTGGTTCTTGTGGGAGAACAACTCCATTTGGCTCACTAACTTCACACACCATCAGGCTTCCAAGCAGCTCTCAAGGAAACTCAGTTTTCACACTCTATGTTTAGTGCCCTTTGAGTGCATTATCTAGGAATGAACCTGGTAGAGCATCCCACACAAATTAATGCTCCACATGCGGGTTTCACATGCCACCAACTCCACATTCACAGGCAACTTCAGCGCCACAGCCGTTTTCAGATAGCCCTCAATGCAAAGGCTCTAGACGCAAATATTGGTGTGAGAGCTAATTCAATCAAGGAAACACTGCATGTTGGTGAAGGGCATATTGAAGAAGGATCAGCCGAGTGGTTCTTGTGGGAGAACAACTCCATTTGGCTCACTAACTTCACACACCATCAGGCTTCCAAGCAGCTCTCAACGAAACTCAGTTTTCACACTCTATGTTTAGA
>NW_026698896.1:0-19845 GCF_030435755.1 Ochotona princeps | reverse complement strand
TTGGTGTGTGAAGTTAGTGAGCCAAACGGAGTTGTTCTCCCACAAGAACCACTTGGCTGATCCTTCTTCAATATGCCCTTCACCAACATGCAGTGTTTCCTTGATTGAATTAGCTCTCACACCAATATTTGCGTCTAGAGCCTTTGCATTGAGGGCTATCTGAAAACGGCTGTGGCGCTGAAGTTGCCTGTGAATGTGGAGTTGGTGGCATGTGAAACCGCATGTGCAGCATTCGTTTGTGTGGGATGCTCTACCAGGTTCATTCCTAGATAATGCACTCAAAGGGCACTAAGCATAGAGTGTGAAGATTGAGTTTCCTTGAGAGCTGCTTGGAAGCCTGATGGTGTGTGAAGTTAGTGAGCCAAATGGAGTTGTTCTCCCACAAGAACCACTCGGCGGATCCTTCTTCAATATGCCCTTCACCAACATGCAGTGTTTCCTTGATTGAATTAGCTCTCACACCAATATTTGCGTCTAGAGCCTTTGCATTGAGGGCTATGTGAAAACGGCTGTGGCGCTGAAGTTGCCTGAGAATGTGGAGTTGGTGGCATGTGAAACCCGCATGTGGAGCATTCTTTTGTGTGGGATGCTCTACCAGGTTCATTTCATTCCTAGCAATACAAAGGGCACTAAGCATAGAGTGTGAAAACTGAGTTTCCATGAGAGCTGCTTGGAAGCCTGATGGTGTGTGAAGTTAGTGAGCCAAATGGAGTTGTTCTCCCACAAGAACCACTAGGCTGATCCTTCTTCAATATGCCCTTCACCAACATGCAGTGTTTCCTTGATTGAATTAGCTCTCACACCAATATTTGCATCTAGATCCTTTGCATTGAGGGCTATCTGAAAACGGCTGTGGCGCTGAAGTTGCCTGTGAATGTGGAGTTGGTGGCATGTGAAACCCGCATGTGGAGCATTCGTTTGTGTGGGATGCTCTACCAGGTTCATTCCTAGATAATGCACTGAAAGGGCACTAAGCATAGAGTGTGAAAACTGAGTTTCCTTGTGTTCTGCTTGGAAGCCTGATGGTGTGTGAAGTTAGTGAGCCAAATGGAGTTGTTCTCCCACAAGAACCACTCGGCTGATCCTTCTTCAATATGCCCTTCACCAACATGCAGTGTTTCCTTGATTGAATTAGCTCTCACACCAATATTTGCGTCTATAGCCTTTGCATTGAGGGCTATCTGAAAATGGCTGTGGCGCTGAAGTTGCCTGTGAATGTGGAGTTGGTGGCATGTGAAACCCGCATGTGTAGCATTCGTTTGTGTGGGATGCTCTACCAGGTTCATTTCAGTCCTAGCCATACAAAGGGCACTAAGCATAGAGTGTGAAAACTGAGTTTCCTTGAGAGCTGCTTGGAAGCCTGATGGTGTGTGAAGTTAGTGAGCCAAATGGAGTTGTTCTCCCACAAGAACCACTCGGCTGATCCTTCTTCAATATGCACTTCACCAACATGCAGTGTTTCCTTGATTGAATTAGCTCTCACACCAATATTTGCGTCTAGAGCCTTTGCATTGAGGGCTATCTGAAAACGGCTGTGGCGCTGAAGTTGCCTGTGAATGTGGAGTTGGTGGCATGTGAAACCCGCATGTGGAGCATTCGTTTGTGTGGGATGCTCTACCAGGTTCATTTCAGTCCTAGCCATACAAAGGGCACTAAGCATAGAGTGTGAAAACTGAGTTTCCTTGAGAGCTGCTTGGAAGCCTGATGGTGTGTGAAGTTAGTGAGCCAAATGGAGTTGTTCTCCCACAAGAACCACTCGGCTGATCCTTCTTCAATATGCCCTTCACCAACATGCAATGTTTCCTTGATTGAATTAGCTCTCACACCAATATTTGCGTCTAGAGCCTTTGCATTGAGGGCTATCTGAAAACGGATGTGGAGCTGAAGTTACCTGTGAATGTGGAGTTGGTGGCATGTGAAACCCGCATGTGGAGCATTCGTTTGTGTGGGATGCTCTACCAGGTTCATTCCTAGATAATGCATTCAAAGGGCACAAAACATAGAGTGTGAAAACTGAGTTTCCTTGAGAGCTGCTTGGAAGCCTGATGGTGTGTGAAGTTAGTGAGCCAAATGGAGTTGTTCTCACACAAGAACCACTCGGCTGATCCTTCTTCAATATGCCCTTCACCAACATGCAGTGTTTCCTTGATTGAATTAGCTCTCACACCAATATGTGCGTCTAGAGCCTTTGCATTGAGGGCTATCTGAAAACGGCTGTGGCGCTGAAGTTGCCTGTGAATGTGGAGTTGGTGGCATGTGAAACCCGCATGTGGAGCATTCGTTTGTGTGGGATGCTCTACCAGGTTCATTCCTAGATAATGCACTCAAAGGGCACTAAGCATAGAGTGTGAAAACTGAGTTTCCTTGAGAGCTGCTTGGAAGCCTGATTGTGTGTGAAGTTAGTGAGCCAAATGGAGTTGTTCTCCCACAAGAACCACTCGGCTGATCCTTCTTCAATATGCCCTTCACCAACATGCAGTGTTTCCTTGATTGAATTAGCTCTCACACCAATATTTGCGTCTAGAGCCTTTGCATTGAGGGCTATCTGAAAACGGATGTGGCGCTGAAGTTGCCTGTGAATGTGGAGTTGGTGGCATGTGAAACCCGCATGTGGAGCATTCGTTTGTGTGGGATGCTCTACCAGGTTCATTTCAGACCTAGCCATACAAAGGGCACTAAGCATAGAGTGTGAAAAGTGAGTTTCCTTGAGAGCTGCTTGGAAGCCTGATGGTGTGTGAAGTTAGTGAGCCAAACGGAGTTGTTCTCCCACAAGAACCACTCGGCTGATCCTTCTTCAATATGCCCTTCACCAACATGCAGTGTTCCCTTGATTGAATTAGCTCTCACACCAATATTTGCGTCTAGAGCCTTTGCATTGAGGGCTATCTGAAAACGGCTGTGGCGCTGAAGTTGCCTGTGAATGTGGAGTTGGTGGCATGTGAAACCCGCATGTGGAGCATTCGTTTGTGTGGGATGCTCTACCAGGTTCATTCCTAGATAATGCACTCAAAGGGCACTAAGCCTAGAGTGTGAAAACTGAGTTTCCTTGAGAGCTGCTTGGAAGCCTGATGGTGTGTGAAGTTAGTGAGCCAAATGGAGTTGTTCTCCCACAAGAACCACTCGGCTGATCCTTCTTCAATATGCCCTTCACCAACATGCAGTGTTTCCTTGATTGAATTAGCTCTCACACCAATATTTGCGTCTAGAGCCTTTGCATTGAGGGCTATCTGAAAACGGCTGTGGCGCTGAAGTTGCCTGTGAATGTGGAGTTGGTGGCATGTGAAACCCGCATGTGGAGCATTCGTTTGTGTGGGATGCTCTACCAGGTTCATTCCTAGATAATGCACTCAAAGGGCACTAAGCATAGAGTGTGAAACTGAGTTTCCTTGAGAGCTGCTTGGAAGCCTGATGGTGTGTGAAGTTAGTGAGCCAAATGGAGTTGTTCTCCCACAAGATCCACTCGGCTGATCCTTCTTCAATATGCCCTTCACCAACATGCAGTGTTTCCTTGATTGAATTAGCTCTCACACCAATATTTGCGTCTAGAGCCTTTGCATTGAGGGCTATCTGAAAACGGCTGTGGCGCTGAAGTTGCCTGAGAATGTGGAGTTGGTGGCATGTGAAACCCGCATGTGGAGCATTCGTTTGTGTGGGATGCTCTACCAGGTTCATTTCATTCCTAGCAATACAAAGGGCACTAAGCATAGACTGTGAAAACTGAGTTTCCTTGAGAGCTGCTTGGAAGCCTGATGGTGTGTGAAGTTAGTGAGCCAAATGGAGTTGTTCTCCCACAAGAACCACTCGGCTGATCCTTCTTCAATATGCCCTTCACCAACATGCAGTGTTTCCTTGATTGAATTAGCTCTCACACCAATATTTGCATCTAGATCCTTTGCATTGAGGGCTATCTGAAAACGGCTGTGGCGCTGAAGTTGCCTGTGAATGTGGAGTTGGTGGCATGTGAAACCCGCATGTGGAGCATTCGTTTGTGTGGGATGCTCTACCAGGTTCATTCCTAGATAATGCACTGAAAGGGCACTAAGCATAGAGTGTGAAAACTGAGTTTCCTTGAGAGCTGCTTGG
The DNA here is from genome assembly GCF_030435755.1 of Ochotona princeps. Classification (NCBI taxonomy): domain Eukaryota; kingdom Metazoa; phylum Chordata; class Mammalia; order Lagomorpha; family Ochotonidae; genus Ochotona; species Ochotona princeps. The sequence continues at coordinate 15,762 of NW_026698896.1, read as the reverse complement.
AAGCCTGATGGTGTGTGAAGTTAGTGAGCCAAATGGAGTTGTTCTCCCACAAGAACCACTCTGCTGATCCTTCTTCAATATGCACTTCACCAACATGCAGTGTTTCCTTGATTGAATTAGCTCTCACACCAATATGTGCGCCTAGAGCCTTTGCATTGAGGGCTATCTGAAAACGGCAGTGGCGCTGAAGTTGCCTGTGAATGTGGAGTTGGTGGCATGTGAAACCCGCATGTGGAGCATTCGTTTGTGTGGGATGCTCTACCAGGTTCATTTCAGTCCTAGCCATACAAAGGGCACTAAGCATAGAGTGTGAAAACTGAGTTTCCTTGAGAGCTGCTTGGAAGCCTGATGGTGTGTGAAGTTAGTGAGCCAAATGGAGTTGTTCTCCCACAAGAACCACTCGGCTGATCCTTCTTCAATATGCCCTTCACCAACATGCAGTGTTTCCTTGATTGAATTAGCTCTCACACCAATTTTTGCGTCTAGAGCCTTTGCATTGAGGGCTATCTGAACACGGATGTGGCGCTGAAGTTACCTGTGAATGTGGAGTTGGTGGCATGTGAAACCCGCATGTGGAGCATTCGTTTGTGTGGGGATGCTCTACCAGGTTCATTCCTAGATAATGCATTCAAAGGGCACAAAACATAGAGTGTGAAAACTGAGTTTCCTTGAGAGCTGCTTGGAAGCCTGATGGTGTGTGAAGTTAGTGAGCCAAATGGAGTTGTTCTCCCACAAGAACCACTCGGCTGATCCTTCTTCAATATGCCCTTCACCAACATGCAGTGTTTCCTTGATTGAATTAGCTCTCACACCAATATTTGCGTCTAGAGCCTTTGCATTGTGGACTATCTGAAAATGGCTGTGGCGCTGAAGTTGCCTGTGAATGTGGAGTTGGTGGCATGGGAAACCCGCATGTGGAGCATTCGTTTGTGTGGGATGCTCACCAAGCCTCATTTCAGTCCCAGACATACAATGGGCACTAAACATAGAGTGTGAAAACTGAGTTTCCTTGAGAGCTGCTTGGAAGCCTGATGGTGTGTGAAGTTAGTGAGCCAAATGGAGTTGTTCTCCCACAAGATCCACTTTGCTGATCCTTCTTCAATATGCCCTTCACCAACATGCAGTGTTTCCTTGATTGAATTAGCTCTCACACCAATATTTGCGTCTAGAGCCTTTGCATTGAGGACTATCTGAAAATGGCTGTGGCGCTGAAGTTGCCTGTGAATGTGGAGTTGGTGGCATGGGAAACCCGCATGTGGAGCATTCGTTTGTGTGGGATGCTCTACCAGGTTCATTCCTAGATAATGCACTGAAAGGGCACTAAGCATAGAGTGTGAAAACTGAGTTTCCTTGAGAGCTGCTTGGAAGCCTGATGGTGTGTGAAGTTAGTGAGCCAAATGGAGTTGTTCTCCCACAAGATCCACTTTGCTGATCCTTCTTCAATATGCCCTTCACCAACATGCAGTGTTTCCTTGATTGAATTAGCTCTCACACCAATATGTGCGTCTAGAGCCTTTGCATTGAGGGCTATCTGAAAACGGCTGTGGCACTGAAGTTGCCTGTGAATGTGGAGTTGGTGGCATGTGAAACCCGCATGTGGAGCATTCGTTTGTGTGGGATGCTCTACCAGGTTCATTTCAGTCCTAGCCATACAAATGGCACTAAGCATAGAGTGTGAAAACTGAGTTTCCTTGAGAGCTGCTTGGAAGCCTGATGGTGTGTGAAGTTAGTGAGCCAAATGGAGTTGTTCTCCCACAAGAACCACTCTGCTGATCCTTCTTCAATATGCACTTCACCAACATGCAGTGTTTCCTTGATTGAATTAGCTCTCACACCAATATTTGCGTCTAGAGCCTTTGCATTGAGGGCTATCTGAAAACGGCTGTGGCGCTGAAGTTGCCTGTGAATGTGGAGTTGGTGGCATGGGAAACCCGCATGTGGAGCATTCGTTTGTGTGGGATGCTCAAAAAGCCTCATTTCAGTCCCAGACATACAATGGGCACTAAACATAGAGTGTGAAAACTGAGTTTCCTTGAGAGCTGCTTGGAAGCCTGATGGTGTGTGAAGTTAGTGAGCCAAATTGAGTTGTTCTCCCACAAGATCCACTTTGCTGATCCTTCTTCAATATGCCCTTCACCAACATGCAGTGTTTCCTTGATTGAATTAGCTCTCACACCAATATTTGCGTCTAGAGCCTTTGCATTGTGGACTATCTGAAAATGGCTGTGGCGCTGATGTTGCCTGTGAATGTGGAGTTGGTGGCATGTGAAACCCGCATGTGGAGCATTCGTTTGTGTAGGATGCTCACCAAGCCTCATTTCAGTCCCAGACATACAATGGGCACTAAACATAGAGTGTGAAAACTGAGTTTCCTTGAGAGCTGCTTGGAAGCCTGATGGTGTGTGAAGTTAGTGAGCCAAATTGAGTTGTTCTCCCACAAGATCCACTTTGCTGATCCTTCTTCAATATGCCCTTCACCAACATGCAGTGTTTCCTTGATTGAATTAGCTCTCACACCAATATTTGCGTCTAGAGCCTTTGCATTGAGGACTATCTGAAAATGGCTGTGGCGCTGAAGTTGCCTGTGAATGTGGAGTTGGTGGCATGGGAAACCCGCATGTGGAGCATTCGTTTGTGTGGGATGCTCTACCAGGTTCATTCCTAGATAATGCACTGAAAGGGCACTAAGCATAGAGTGTGAAAACTGAGTTTCCTTGTGTTCTGCTTGGAAGCCTGATGGTGTGTGAAGTTAGTGAGCCAAATGGAGTTGTTCTCCCACAAGAACCACTCTGCTGATCCTTCTTCAATATGCCCTTCACCAACATGCAGTGTTTCCTTGATTGAATTAGCTCTCACACCAATATTTGCGTCTAGAGCCTTTGCATTGTGGACTATCTGAAAATGGCTGTGGCGCTGAAGTTGCCTGTGAATGTGGAGTTGGTGGCATGGGAAACCCGCATGTGGAGCATTCGTTTGTGTGGGATGCTCACCAAGCCTCATTTCAGTCCCAGACATACAATGGGCACTAAACATAGAGTGTGAAAACTGAGTTTCCTTGAGAGCTGCTTGGAAGCCTGATGGTGTGTGAAGTTAGTGAGCCAAATGGAGTTGTTCTCCCACAAGATCCACTTTGCTGATCCTTCTTCAATATGCCCTTCACCAACATGCAGTGTTTCCTTGATTGAATTAGCTCTCACACCAATATTTGCGTCTAGAGCCTTTGCATTGAGGACTATCTGAAAATGGCTGTGGCGCTGAAGTTGCCTGTGAATGTGGAGTTGGTGGCATGGGAAACCCGCATGTGGAGCATTCGTTTGTGTGGGATGCTCTACCAGGTTCATTCCTAGATAATGCACTGAAAGGGCACTAAGCATAGAGTGTGAAAACTGAGTTTCCTTGAGAGCTGCTTGGAAGCCTGATGGTGTGTGAAGTTAGTGAGCCAAATGGAGTTGTTCTCCCACAAGATCCACTTTGCTGATCCTTCTTCAATATGCCCTTCACCAACATGCAGTGTTTCCTTGATTGAATTAGCTCTCACACCAATATGTGCGTCTAGAGCCTTTGCATTGAGGGCTATCTGAAAACGGCTGTGGCACTGAAGTTGCCTGTGAATGTGGAGTTGGTGGCATGTGAAACCCGCATGTGGAGCATTCGTTTGTGTGGGATGCTCTACCAGGTTCATTTCAGTCCTAGCCATACAAATGGCACTAAGCATAGAGTGTGAAAACTGAGTTTCCTTGAGAGCTGCTTGGAAGCCTGATGGTGTGTGAAGTTAGTGAGCCAAATGGAGTTGTTCTCCCACAAGAACCACTCTGCTGATCCTTCTTCAATATGCACTTCACCAACATGCAGTGTTTCCTTGATTGAATTAGCTCTCACACCAATATTTGCGTCTAGAGCCTTTGCATTGAGGGCTATCTGAAAACGGCTGTGGCGCTGAAGTTGCCTGTGAATGTGGAGTTGGTGGCATGTGAAACCCGCATGTGGAGCATTCGTTTGTGTGGGATGCTCAAAAAGCCTCATTTCAGTCCCAGACATACAATGGGCACTAAACATAGAGTGTGAAAACTGAGTTTCCTTGAGAGCTGCTTGGAAGCCTGATGGTGTGTGAAGTTAGTGAGCCAAATTGAGTTGTTCTCCCACAAGATCCACTCGGCTGATCCTTCTTCAATATGCCCTTCACCAACATGCAGTGTTTCCTTGATTGAATTAGCTCTCACACCAATATTTGCGTCTAGAGCCTTTGCATTGTGGACTATCTGAAAATGGCTGTGGCGCTGAAGTTGCCTGTGAATGTGGAGTTGGTGGCATGTGAAACCCGCATGTGGAGCATTCGTTTGTGTAGGATGCTCACCAAGCCTCATTTCAGTCCCAGACATACAATGGGCACTAAACATAGAGTGTGAAAACTGAGTTTCCTTGAGAGCTGCTTGGAAGCCTGATGGTGTGTGAAGTTAGTGAGCCAAATGGAGTTGTTCTCCCACAAGATCCACTTTGCTGATCCTTCTTCAATATGCCCTTCACCAACATGCAGTGTTTCCTTGATTGAATTAGCTCTCACACCAATATTTGCGTCTAGAGCCTTTGCATTGAGGACTATCTGAAAATGGCTGTGGCGCTGAAGTTGCCTGTGAATGTGGAGTTGGTGGCATGGGAAACCCGCATGTGGAGCATTCGTTTGTGTGGGATGCTCTACCAGGTTCATTCCTAGATAATGCACTGAAAGGGCACTAAGCATAGAGTGTGAAAACTGAGTTTCCTTGAGAGCTGCTTGGAAGCCTGATGGTGTGTGAAGTTAGTGAGCCAAATGGAGTTGTTCTCCCACAAGATCCACTTTGCTGATCCTTCTTCAATATGCCCTTCACCAACATGCAGTGTTTCCTTGATTGAATTAGCTCTCACACCAATATGTGCGTCTAGAGCCTTTGCATTGAGGGCTATCTGAAAACGGCTGTGGCACTGAAGTTGCCTGTGAATGTGGAGTTGGTGGCATGTGAAACCCGCATGTGGAGCATTCGTTTGTGTGGGATGCTCTACCAGGTTCATTTCAGTCCTAGCCATACAAATGGCACTAAGCATAGAGTGTGAAAACTGAGTTTCCTTGAGAGCTGCTTGGAAGCCTGATGGTGTGTGAAGTTAGTGAGCCAAATGGAGTTGTTCTCCCACAAGAACCACTCTGCTGATCCTTCTTCAATATGCCCTTCACCAACATGCAGTGTTTCCTTGATTGAATTAGCTCTCACACCAATATTTGCGTCTAGAGCCTTTGCATTGAGGGCTATCTGAAAACGGCTGTGGCGCTGAAGTTGCCTGTGAATGTGGAGTTGGTGGCATGTGAAACCCGCATGTGGAGCATTCGTTTGTGTGGGATGCTCAAAAAGCCTCATTTCAGTCCCAGACATACAATGGGCACTAAACATAGAGTGTGAAAACTGAGTTTCCTTGAGAGCTGCTTGGAAGCCTGATGGTGTGTGAAGTTAGTGAGCCAAATTGAGTTGTTCTCCCACAAGATCCACTTTGCTGATCCTTCTTCAATATGCCCTTCACCAACATGCAGTGTTTCCTTGATTGAATTAGCTCTCACACCAATATTTGCGTCTAGAGCCTTTGCATTGTGGACTATCTGAAAATGGCTGTGGCGCTGAAGTTGCCTGTGAATGTGGAGTTGGTGGCATGTGAAACCCGCATGTGGAGCATTCGTTTGTGTAGGATGCTCACCAAGCCTCATTTCAGTCCCAGACATACAATGGGCACTAAACATAGAGTGTGAAAACTGAGTTTCCTTGAGAGCTGCTTGGAAGCCTGATGGTGTGTGAAGTTAGTGAGCCAAATTGAGTTGTTCTCCCACAAGATCCACTTTGCTGATCCTTCTTCAATATGCCCTTCACCAACATGCAGTGTTTCCTTGATTGAATTAGCTCTCACACCAATATTTGCGTCTAGAGCCTTTGCATTGTGGACTATCTGAAAACGGCTGTGGCGCTGAAGTTGCCTGTGAATGTGGAGTTGGTGGCATGTGAAACCCGCATGTGGAGCATTCGTTTGTGTGGGATGCTCTACCAGGTTCATTTCAGTCCTAGCCATACAAAGGGCACTAAGCATAGAGTGTGAAAACTGAGTTTCCTTGAGAGCTGCTTGGAAGCCTGATGGTGTGTGAAGTTAGTGAGCCAAATGGAGTTGTTCTCCCACAAGAACCACTCGGCTGATCCTTCTTCAATATGCCCTTCACCAACATGCAGTGTTTCCTTGATTGAATTAGCTCTCACACCAATATTTGCGTCTAGAGCCTTTGCATTGAGGGCTATCTGAAAACGGATGTGGCGCTGAAGTTACCTGTGAATGTGGAGTTGGTGGCATGTGAAACCCGCATGTGGAGCATTCGTTTGTGTGGGATGCTCTACCAGGTTCATTCCTAGATAATGCATTCAAAGGGCACAAAACATAGAGTGTGAAAACTGAGTTTCCTTGAGAGCTGCTTGGAAGCCTGATGGTGTGTGAAGTTAGTGAGCCAAATGGAGTTGTTCTCCCACAAGAACCACTCGGCTGATCCTTCTTCAATATGCCCTTCACCAACATGCAGTGTTTCCTTGATTGAATTAGCTCTCACACCAATATTTGCGTCTAGAGCCTTTGCATTGAGGGCTATCTGAAAACGGCTGTGGCGCTGAAGTTGCCTGTGAATGTGGAGTTGGTGGCATGTGAAACCCGCATGTGCAGCATTCGTTTGTGTGGGATGCTTTACCAGGTTCATTCCTAGATAATGCACTCAAAGGGCACTAAGCATAGAGTGTGAAGATTGAGTTTCCTTGAGAGCTGCTTGGAAGCCTGATGGTGTGTGAAGTTAGTGAGCCAAATGGAGTTGTTCTCCCACAAGAACCACTCGGCTGATCCTTCTTCAATATGCCCTTCACCAACATGCAGTGTTTCCTTGATTGAATTAGCTCTCACACCAATATGTGCGTCTAGAGCCTTTGCATTGAGGGCTATCTGAAAACGGCTGTGGCGCTGAAGTTGCCTGAGAATGTGGAGTTGGTGGCATGTGAAACCCGCATGTGGAGCATTCTTTTGTGTGGGATGCTCTACCAGGTTCATTTCATTCCTAGCAATACAAAGGGCACTAAGCATAGAGTGTGAAAACTGAGTTTCCTTGAGAGCTGCTTGGAAGCCTGATGGTGTGTGAAGTTAGTGAGCCAAATGGAGTTGTTCTCCCACAAGAACCACTAGGCTGATCCTTCTTCAATATGCCCTTCACCAACATGCAGTGTTTCCTTGATTGAATTAGCTCTCACACCAATATTTGCATCTAGATCCTTTGCATTGAGGGCTATCTGAAAACGGCTGTGGCGCTGAAGTTGCCTGTGAATGTGGAGTTGGTGGCATGTGAAACCCGCATGTGGAGCATTCGTTTGTGTGGGATGCTCTACCAGGTTCATTCCTAGATAATGCACTGAAAGGGCACTAAGCATAGAGTGTGAAAACTGAGTTTCCTTGTGTTCTGCTTGGAAGCCTGATGGTGTGTGAAGTTAGTGAGCCAAATGGAGTTGTTCTCCCACAAGAACCACTCGGCTGATCCTTCTTCAATATGCCCTTCACCAACATGCAGTGTTTCCTTGATTGAATTAGCTCTCACACCAATATTTGCGTCTATAGCCTTTGCATTGAGGGCTATCTGAAAATGGCTGTGGCGCTGAAGTTGCCTGTGAATGTGGAGTTGGTGGCATGTGAAACCCGCATGTGTAGCATTCGTTTGTGTGGGATGCTCTACCAGGTTCATTTCAGTCCTAGCCATACAAAGGGCACTAAGCATAGAGTGTGAAAACTGAGTTTCCTTGAGAGCTGCTTGGAAGCCTGATGGTGTGTGAAGTTAGTGAGCCAAATGGAGTTGTTCTCCCACAAGAACCACTCTGCTGATCCTTCTTCAATATGCACTTCACCAACATGCAGTGTTTCCTTGATTGAATTAGCTCTCACACCAATATTTGCGTCTAGAGCCTTTGCATTGAGGGCTATCTGAAAACGGCTGTGGCGCTGAAGTTGCCTGTGAATGTGGAGTTGGTGGCATGTGAAACCCGCATGTGGAGCATTCGTTTGTGTGGGATGCTCTACCAGGTTCATTTCAGTCCTAGCCATACAAAGGGCACTAAGCATAGAGTGTGAAAACTGAGTTTCCTTGAGAGCTGCTTGGAAGCCTGATGGTGTGTGAAGTTAGTGAGCCAAATGGAGTTGTTCTCCCACAAGAACCACTCGGCTGATCCTTCTTCAATATGCCCTTCACCAACATGCAGTGTTTCCTTGATTGAATTAGCTCTCGCACCAATATTTGCGTCTAGAGCCTTTGCATTGAGGGCTATCTGAAAACGGATGTGGCGCTGAAGTTACCTGTGAATGTGGAGTTGGTGGCATGTGAAACCCGCATGTGGAGCATTCGTTTGTGTGGGATGCTCTACCAGGTTCATTCCTAGATAATGCATTCAAAGGGCACAAAACATAGAGTGTGAAAACTGAGTTTCCTTGAGAGCTGCTTGGAAGCCTGATGGTGTGTGAAGTTAGTGAGCCAAATGGAGTTGTTCTCACACAAGAACCACTCGGCTGATCCTTCTTCAATATGCCCTTCACCAACATGCAGTGTTTCCTTGATTGAATTAGCTCTCACACCAATATGTGCGTCTAGAGCCTTTGCATTGAGGGCTATCTGAAAACGGCTGTGGCGCTGAAGTTGCCTGTGAATGTGGAGTTGGTGGCATGTGAAACCCGCACGTGGAGCATTCGTTTGTGTGGGATGCTCTACCAGGTTCATTCCTAGATAATGCACTCAAAGGGCACTAAGCATAGAGTGTGAAAACTGAGTTTCCTTGAGAGCTGCTTGGAAGCCTGATTGTGTGTGAAGTTAGTGAGCCAAATGGAGTTGTTCTCCCACAAGAACCACTCGGCTGATCCTTCTTCAATATGCCCTTCACCAACATGCAGTGTTTCCTTGATTGAATTAGCTCTCACACCAATATTTGCGTCTAGAGCCTTTGCATTGAGGGCTATCTGAAAACGGATGTGGCACTGAAGTTGCCTGTGAATGTGGAGTTGGTGGCATGTGAAACCCGCATGTGGAGCATTCGTTTGTGTGGGATGCTCTACCAGGTTCATTTCAGACCTAGCCATTCAAAGGGCACTAAGCATAGAGTGTGAAAAGTGAGTTTCCTTGAGAGCTGCTTGGAAGCCTGATGGTGTGTGAAGTTAGTGAGCCAAATGGAGTTGTTCTCCCACAAGAACCACTCGGCTGATCCTTCTTCAATATGCCCTTCACCAACATGCAGTGTTTCCTTGATTGAATTAGCTCTCACACCAATATTTGCATCTAGATCCTTTGCATTGAGGGCTATCTGAAAACGGCTGTGGCGCTGAAGTTGCCTGTGAATGTGGAGTTGGTGGCATGTGAAACCCGCATGTGGAGCATTCGTTTGTGTGGGATGCTCTACCAGGTTCATTCCTAGATAATGCACTGAAAGGGCACTAAGCATAGAGTGTGAAAACTGAGTTTCCTTGAGAGCTGCTTGGAAGCCTGATGGTGTGTGAAGTTAGTGAGCCAAATGGAGTTGTTCTCCCACAAGAACCACTCTGCTGATCCTTCTTCAATATGCACTTCACCAACATGCAGTGTTTCCTTGATTGAATTAGCTCTCACACCAATATGTGCGCCTAGAGCCTTTGCATTGAGGGCTATCTGAAAACGGCAGTGGCGCTGAAGTTGCCTGTGAATGTGGAGTTGGTGGCATGTGAAACCCGCATGTGGAGCATTCGTTTGTGTGGGATGCTCTACCAGGTTCATTTCAGTCCTAGCCATACAAAGGGCACTAAGCATAGAGTGTGAAAACTGAGTTTCCTTGAGAGCTGCTTGGAAGCCTGATGGTGTGTGAAGTTAGTGAGCCAAATGGAGTTGTTCTCCCACAAGAACCACTCGGCTGATCCTTCTTCAATATGCCCTTCACCAACATGCAGTGTTTCCTTGATTGAATTAGCTCTCACACCAATTTTTGCGTCTAGAGCCTTTGCATTGAGGGCTATCTGAACACGGATGTGGCGCTGAAGTTACCTGTGAATGTGGAGTTGGTGGCATGTGAAACCCGCATGTGGAGCATTCGTTTGTGTGGGATGCTCTACCAGGTTCATTCCTAGATAATGCATTCAAAGGGCACAAAACATAGAGTGTGAAAACTGAGTTTCCTTGAGAGCTGCTTGGAAGCCTGATGGTGTGTGAAGTTAGTGAGCCAAATGGAGTTGTTCTCCCACAAGAACCACTCGGCTGATCCTTCTTCAATATGCCCTTCACCAACATGCAGTGTTTCCTTGATTGAATTAGCTCTCACACCAATATTTGCGTCTAGAGCCTTTGCATTGAGGGCTATCTGAAAACGGCTGTGGCGCTGAAGTTGCCTGTGAATGTGGAGTTGGTGGCATGTGAAACCCGCATGTGCAGCATTCGTTTGTGTGGGATGCTCTACCAGGTTCATTCCTAGATAGTGCACTCAAAGGGCACTAAGCATAGAGTGTGAAAACTGAGTTTCCTTGAGAGCTGCTTGGAAGCCTGATGGTGTGTGAAGTTAGTGAGCCAAATGGAGTTGTTCTCCCACAAGAACCACTCGGCTGATCCTTCTTCAATATGCCCTACACCAACATGCAGTGTTTCCTTGATTGAATTAGCTCTCACACCAATATGTGCGTCTAGAGCCTTTGCATTGAGGGCTATCTGAAAACGGCTGTGGCGCTGAAGTTGCCTGTGAATGTGGAGTTGGTGGCATGTGAAACCCGCATGTGGAGCATTCGTTTGTGTGGGATGCTCTACCAGGTTCATTTCAGTCCTAGCCATACAAAGGGCACTAAGCATAGAGTGTGAAAACTGAGTTTCCTTGAGAGCTGCTTGGAAGCCTGATGGTGTGTGAAGTTAGTGAGCCAAATGGAGTTGTTCTCCCACAAGAACCACTCGGCTGATCCTTCTTCAATATGCCCTTCACCAACATGCAGTGTTTCCTTGATTGAATTAGCTCTCACACCAATATTTGCGTCTAGAGCCTTTGCATTGAGGGCTATCTGAAAACGGCTGTGGCGCTGAAGTTGCCTGAGAATGTGGAGTTGGTGGCATGTGAAACCCGCATGTGGAGCATTCTTTTGTGTGGGATGCTCTACCAGGTTCATTTCAGTCCTAGGAACTCAAAGGGCACTAAGCATAGAGTGTGAAAACTGAGTTTCCTTGAGAGCTGCTTGGAAGCCTGATGGTGTGTGAAGTTAGTGAGCCAAATGGAGTTGTTCTCCCACAAGAACCACTCGGCTGATCCTTCTTCAATATGCCCTTCACCAACATGCAGTGTTTCCTTGATTGAATTAGCTCTCACACCAATATTTGCGTCTAGAGCCTTTGCATTGAGGGCTATCTGAAAACGGCTGTGGCGCTGAAGTTGCCTGAGAATGTGGAGTTGGTGGCATGTGAAACCCGCATGTGGAGCATTCTTTTGTGTGGGATGCTCTACCAGGTTCATTTCAGTCCTAGGAACTCAAAGGGCACTAAGCATAGAGTGTGAAAACTGAGTTTCCTTGAGAGCTGCTTGGAAGCCTGATGGTGTGTGAAGTTAGTGAGCCAAATGGAGTTGTTCTCCCACAAGAACCACTCGGCTGATCCTTCTTCAATATGCCCTTCACCAACATGCAGTGTTTCCTTGATTGAATTAGCTCTCACACCAATATTTGCATCTAGATCCTTTGCATTGAGGGCTATCTGAAAACGGCTGTGGCGCTGAAGTTGCCTGTGAATGTGGAGTTGGTGGCATGTGAAACCCGGATGTGGAGCATTCGTTTGTGTGGGATGCTCTACCAGGTTCATTTCAGTCCTAGCCATACAAAGGGCACTAAGCATAGAGTGTGAAAACTGAGTTTCCTTGAGAGCTGCTTGGAAGCCTGATGGTGTGTGAAGTTAGTGAGCCAAATGGAGTTGTTCTCCCACAAGAACCACTCGGCTGATCCTTCTTCAATATGCCCTTCACCAACATGCAGTGTTTCCTTGATTGAATTAGCTCTCACACCAATTTTTGCGTCTAGATCCTTTGCATTGAGGGCTATCTGAAAACGGCTGTGGCGCTGAAGTTGCCTGTCAATGTGGAGTTGGTGGCATGTGAAACCCGCATGTGGAGCATTCGTTTGTGTGGATGCTCTACCAGGTTCATTCCTAGATAATGTTGTCAAAGGGCAATAAGCATAGAGTGTGAAAACTGAGTTTCCTTGAGAGCTGCTTGGAAGCCTGATGGTGTGTGAAGTTAGTGAGCCAAATGGAGTTGTTCTCCCACAAGAACCACTCGGCTGATCCTTCTTCAATATGCCCTTCACCAACATGCAGTGTTTCCTTGATTGAATTAGCTCTCACACCAATATTTGCGTCTAGAGCCTTTGCATTGAGGGCTATCTGAAAACGGCTGTGGCGCTGAAGTTGCCTGTGAATGTGGAGTTGGTGGCATGTGAAACCCGCATGTGCAGCATTCGTTTGTGTGGGATGCTCTACCATGTTCTTTTCAGTCCTAGCCATACAAAGGGCACTAAGCATAGAGTGTGAAAACTGAGTTTCCTTGAGAGCTGCTTGGAAGCCTGATGGTGTGTGAAGTTAGTGAGCCAAATGGAGTTGTTCACCCACAAGAACCACTCGGCTGATCCTTCTTCAATATGCCCTTCACCAACATGCAGTGTTTCCTTGATTGAATTAGCTCTCACACCAATATTTGCGTCTAGAGCCTTTGCATTGAGGGCTATCTGAAAACGGATGTGGCGCTGAAGTTACCTGTGAATGTGGAGTTGGTGGCATGTGAAACCCGCATGTGGAGCATTCGTTTGTGTGGGATGCTCTACCAGGTTCATTCCTAGATAATGCTTTCAAAGGGCACAAAACATAGAGTGTGAAAACTGAGTTTCCTTGAGAGCTGCTTGGAAGCCTGATGGTGTGTGAAGTTAGTGAGCCAAATGGAGTTGTTCTCCCACAAGAACCACTCGGCTGATCCTTCTTCAATATGCCCTTCACCAACATGCAGTGTTTCCTTGATTGAATTAGCTCTCACACCAATATTTGCGTCTAGAGCCTTTGCATTGAGGGCTATCTGAAAACGGCTGTGGCGCTGAAGTTGCCTGTGAATGTGGAGTTGGTGGCATGTGAAACCCGCATGTGCAGCATTCGTTTGTGTGGGATGCTCTACCAGGTTCATTCCTAGATAGTGCACTCAAAGGGCACTAAGCATAGAGTGTGAAAACTGAGTTTCCTTGAGAGCTGCTTGGAAGCCTGATGGTGTGTGAAGTTAGTGAGCCAAATGGAGTTGTTCTCCCACAAGAACCACTCGGCTGATCCTTCTTCAATATGCCCTACACCAACATGGAGTGTTTCCTTGATTGAATTAGCTCTCACACCAATATGTGCGTCTAGAGCCTTTGCATTGAGGGCTATCTGAAAATGGCTGTGGCGCTGAAGTTGCCTGTGAATGTGGAGTTGGTGGCATGTGAAACCCGCATGTGGAGCATTCGTTTGTGTGGGATGCTCTACCAGGTTCATTTCAGTCCTAGCCATACAAAGGGCACTAAGCATAGAGTGTGAAAGCTGAGTTTCCTTGAGAGCTGCTTGGAAGCCTGATGGTGTGTGAAGTTAGTGAGCCAAATGGAGTTGTTCTCCCACAAGAACCACTCGGCTGATCCTTCTTCAATATGCCCTTCACCAACATGCAGTGTTTCCTTGATTGAATTAGCTCTCACACCAATATTTGCGTCTAGAGCCTTTGCATTGAGGGCTATCCGAAAACGGCTGTGGCGCTGAAGTTGCCTGTGAATGTGGAGTTGGTGGCATGTGAAACCCGCATGTGGAGCATTCGTTTGTGTGGGATGCTCTATCAGGTTCATTCCTAGATAATGCACTCAAAGGGCACTAAGCATAGAGTGTGAAGATTGAGTTTCCTTGAGAGCTGCTTGGAAGCCTGATGGTGTGTGAAGTTAGTGAGCCAAATGGAGTTGTTCTCCCACAAGAACCACTCGGCTGATCCTTCTTCAATATGCCCTTCACCAACATGCAGTGTTTCCTTGATTGAATTAGCTCTCACACCAATATTTGCGTCTAGAGCCTTTGCATTGAGGGCTATCTGAAAACGGCTGTGGCGCTGAAGTTGCCTGAGAATGTGGAGTTGGTGGCATGTGAAACCCGCATGTGGAGCATTCTTTTGTGTGGGATGCTCTACCAGGTTCATTTCAGTCCTAGGAACTCAAAGGGCACTAAGCATAGAGTGTGAAAACTGAGTTTCCTTGAGAGCTGCTTGGAAGCCTGATGGTGTGTGAAGTTAGTGAGCCAAATGGAGTTGTTCTCCCACAAGAACCACTCGGCTGATCCTTCTTCAATATGCCCTTCACCAACATGCAGTGTTTCCTTGATTGAATTAGCTCTCACACCAATATTTGCGTCTAGAGCCTTTGCATTGAGGGCTATCTGAAAACGGCTGTGGCGCTGAAGTTGCCTGTGAATGTGGAGTTGGTGGCATGTGAAACCCGCATGTGGAGCATTCGTTTGTGTGGGATGCTCTACCATGTTCTTTTCAGTCCTAGCCATACAAAGGGCACTAAGCATAGAGTGTGAAAAGTGAGTTTCCTTGAGAGCTGCTTGGAAGCCTGATGGTGTGTGAAGTTAGTGAGCAAATGGAGTTGTTCTCCCACAAGAACCACTCGGCTGATCCTTCTTCAATATGCCCTTCACCAACATGCAGTGTTTCCTTGATTGAATTAGCTCTCACACCAATTTTTGCGTCTAGATCCTTTGCATTGAGGGCTATCTGAAAACGGCTGTGGCGCTGAAGTTGCCTGTCAATGTGGAGTTGGTGGCATGTGAAACCCGCATGTGGAGCATTCGTTTGTGTGGGATGCTCTACCAGGTTCATTCCTAGATAATGCATTCAAAGGGCACAAAACATAGAGTGTGAAAACTGAGTTTCCTTGAGAGCTGCTTGGAAGCCTGATGGTGTGTGAAGTTAGTGAGCCAAATGGAGTTGTTCTCCCACAAGAACCACTCGGCTGATCCTTCTTCAATATGCCCTTCACCAACATGCAGTGTTTCCTTGATTGAATTAGCTCTCACACCAATATTTGCGTCTAGAGCCTTTGCATTGAGGGCTATCTGAAAACGGCTGTGGCGCTGAAGTTGCCTGAGAATGTGGAGTTGGTGGCATGTGAAACCCGCATGTGGAGCATTCTTTTGTGTGGGATACTCTACCAGGTTCATTTCAGTCCTAGGAACTCAAAGGGCACTAAGCATAGAGTGTGAAAACTGAGTTTCCTTGAGAGCTGCTTGGAAGCCTGATGGTGTGTGAAGTTAGTGAGCCAAATGGAGTTGTTCTCCCACAAGAACCACTCGGCTGATCCTTCTTCAATATGCCCTTCACCAACATGCAGTGTTTCCTTGATTGAATTAGCTCTCACACCAATATTTGCGTCTAGAGCCTTTGCATTGAGGGCTATCTGAAAACGGCTGTGGCGCTGAAGTTGCCTGAGAATGTGGAGTTGGTGGCATGTGAAACCCGCATGTGGAGCATTCTTTTGTGTGGGATGCTCTACCAGGTTCATTTCAGTCCTAGGAACTCAAAGGGCACTAAGCATAGAGTGTGAAAACTGAGTTTCCTTGAGAGCTGCTTGGAAGCCTGATGGTGTGTGAAGTTAGTGAGCCAAATGGAGTTGTTCTCCCACAAGAACCACTCGGCTGATCCTTCTTCA
>NW_026698894.1:0-22274 GCF_030435755.1 Ochotona princeps | reverse complement strand
ACCACTAGCGTTTTCAGGAGCAGCAGCAGTGGCATGTGTGAGAGAAGCTCTAGCAACACCAACGATGGAGGCAAAGGTAGGGGAAGCAGAAGTATGAATCGGAATAACGTCTGGAGATTTATTATCAGTCGTATTGAGACTGGTACACGGGGTAGGAGATGCATGCATTGACGCGACGGAATCGTTGGCGGCAGCAGGGCAAGAGAGAGTTCCTTCGAATGCAGAAAGCGCTGGTGCTGCATCCGCAGCAGAAGCTGACGTACATGCGTTTTGAAAAGATACTGACGTGCATTTAATAATATCAGTTGCAGCTGTAGCAGCAGCGAAGTGGCGACCTGCTGTGGTAGTACCAACGACAGGAACGGAAGAAAAGGAGGGAGACCTTTCAGTAGTTGTTGTAGCAGTAGTAGTAGCAGCAGCACCTCCTCCTTTTCCTACAGCACCAGCTGCAGTATTTGGAGGCATGGGTGGATGCGCTGGTGGAGGCGGCGGTGTTGGTGCTGCTCCTGCTGTTGTTTTGTTCATCGAGTCCACTGCAGCAGCAGTAATTGCAGGTGTAGAAACACACAGAGCCTCTGAGACATTCTGCTTCCTGGAGTCTTGATAGGCAGATGGTAATGGGGAAGTTGCACTCGTCGTTGTAGTGGTACAAGAGGAAGGGGGAGTGTGCAGCGTTGCTTTTGCAGCGTAAGACGCGTCACCTCTACTCCCATCAGAGAGAGGCAAATGAGTAGTAGTAGTAGTAATCGCCATAGCGTGTGTTCTGTCAATGTCAGCAACGGAAACGCCCGTGTTTCGCTCTTCTCCGCGACACGCCGGGGTAGCAGCACACGGCACTGGAGCATGAGAGGGATAATGACATCTACCATCAGAGCACGAAGCAATTATTTTGCTAGTAGTATCAGTAGTAGTAGTGGTCTTGCTCTCACAGTATGTACAACTACTTGTAGTAGTACTACTACTAGTAGCAGTCGCTGTTGAGTTCGCCGTAGTAGTCTGCGTAGTGGAAGCGCATGCAGAAGTGAGGGAGTCAGTAGTAGTACGTGTAGTTATCCCAGTAGTCATAGTGACAGCTGTCGTGTCCTCAGCGGAGCTTCCTGTATGCATCAATATGTCGGTGGGTCCAGCTAATGGCGATGTTGTAGTAGTAGCAGTAGCAATAGTATCAGACTTAGCATCGATAACAGTTATTCTTCCAGTAGAAGGAGAAGCCCCCGTGGTAGTAGTGGTAGTAGTATATGTACGCTGTTGTGAGACTGACGGAGACTTCTCGTGAGTAGTCATGCTTCGTTGTAGTTTTGGCGAGAGACGAGCAGTTTTTTCACGTGCAAGTCCTTCTGCTCCAGTTTCAGCAACAGAAGATAATAACACACCTGCAGCGCAACAGGAAAAAGAAGAGGCTGTTCCTCCAGTGGTATTACTACAGGAAGGAGTTGTACTTCCATCATGAGAGGAAGAAACAGTTGAACTTTCGGCTGTGGAGGAACCAGCTCCGCGTTCAGGTACACAGGAAAGCCCTACACCTGTAGCGACAGAGAGGACGCCTTGTGTTCTAACAGCGTCTAGAGGAGGAGGAGGAGGAGGAGGAGGAGGAGGAGCAAGAGCAGCAGCAGTAGGAGGGGAGGGAGCAGGCGCAGTAACACAGGAGGGCGAGCTTTCAGGGCTACGGGAAAGCGCTGCAGCATCAGCAATAATACGAGAAGAAGCTGCAATATCAGTAAAGTCAGAGTCACCAGCAGGAGTGGCAACATTTGTAGTATGACTGCTGATAGTCCTACTGGGGAGAACACGAGAAACACCAGTACTACTACTACTACCAGCAGCAGCAGAAGCGCCAGCAGCAGAAGAAGGCAGTGTAGCAGTAATGGCCATATTATCTTGAGAGCGCAGCGATATTTGTGGACTATTCAAAACGACGGTTGGTGGTGGCGCAGGAGGACGAGAAGGGGAGAAATGCCTGGCTAGCAGCGGTGACGCGGATGTGTTAGCGTCACACGACGTGACAGCAGCAGTTGAAGCAGAAGCAGCAGCAGAAGCAGAGAAAGAAGACGACCACAATGAGTTTGTCAGTGGGTCAACGCAGATACGTTCGGAAGGAGTTTCAGACCCACTGAATACGTCTGTCGCCCGAAATTCCAATGTGTCTCCAGGTGCGCAAGAAGAAGATGGTGGAGTACGCACAGCACCAGCAGTAGTAGTAAGAGTATCACCAGGAGTAGCAGCAACAGTAGTATTAGTAGGAGTACAGGCAGCAGTATTAGTAGCAGTAGCAGCAACAGTAGTATTAGTATGAGTAGCACCAGCAATAGTAGTAGTCGTAGCGGTAGTGTGACATAGTATGTTGCTGTCAGTGGAAGTATCTGCATGCGGAGTAGTCATATTTATATGTGGAGCTGAAGGTAGAGAGATAGGGAATTTTTCACTATTAGTCTTCTCGGCGCGTAACGCTGCGTTGTTGGTACCAACAGAAGTGGTATTTGCTTGAAAGCTTCTCGCTCCTTCTGAGACGACTGTAGCACCTGCAGCAGCAGCAGCACGAAGAGGTAGAGGAGGAGGTGCAGCTACAGCAGAAGAAGAAGCAGCACAGGAAGACGCAAGAGCAGCACCAGGAGCAGCCGCGAGGACCAGATGCAACAGCAACGACCGCAGCACTATTACTCGCATACGCGCCACACGCGCAGTGTTGCTAGAAATACTCACAGAGACAACGCAGCAATAGCAGACCACGTTCCATCACTACTACAGAACAACTGTGAGCCCGGAGCAAAACCAGAAACATTAGAGGAAGTATAAAATGAAGAAAAAGAAAAGAGAGGTTTCTCGGGGGCAGCAGAGCTTTTGCCGCTGCTTTCAATTGCAGGTAGAGTGTATGTGGGAGTACTACTAGTAGTAATACTAGTAGCAACAGGAATACTAGTTCTTAGAGATGTGCGTGAAGAAAAAGAAGTAGTAGCAGCAGCTGCAATGCTGCTGTCAGTTCCCTTTATATCCAAACAGCGGCCGGAGGGAGGATTGTTGCTATACCATCATGTGCGTGCACACACGTCGGCATAGAGCTACTATCAATATCACTGTCAGAAGTACATTTGCCTCACTATCATCAACACAATTATTATTATTACTAGTAGTAGTAATACTGCTAATATTACTATAATCACTATGTTTATTATGGCTGCAGTCACTAATATTACTACTATTACTTCTACTACTATTACTGCTATTACTATTACTACTACTACGAATGCTACAACTATGACCACTACCACTATTACTATCGATAGCGGAACTGCTCTCAATACAACTTGCACCACAACTACTAGAATCATTACTCTTACTTATACTTTCGGTACTACTACTACTACTTATAGGGTGACTATCATTATTTTTATTACTACTGTTACTACTACTACTACTACTACTCGTACTATAATTTATAGTGTGAGTGCGACTGTCATCAGCACTATTAGCAGTATCATTACTACTACTATTCCTTGTACTACTACTACTACTACAAGTACTCTGATTATATTCTTTATTATCAGAAGTAGTGGTAGTAACAGTAATAGTAGTGAGATTAGAGCTAGTATTAGTAGTGGACGTCAACATATTTGTAGTAGTAGTAGTGCGAGGGAGAGTGAAGACAGTATCGTTTTCACCGTAGTGATGTAAAGAGGAAGAGGTCTTGTTGTCACTATTACCACCAGGAAGGTGGAGGTACTGGAGGGAAGAAGAGTAGTTGCAACCATTTTGTGAAGATGTATCTGACATAACATCAAGACTGTTTTTCCTCTACTTTTTGATGCAACAACACTAGTATAATTTTGTTGCTCCGTTGTAACTTCCTTCCTGTCGTTACTATGTATGGTGGCAGTAATAGTATTATCACTGCTGCTAGTACTGGTGTTATCAGAGACGGGGGACAAGGCGTGGGAAGCATCTATACTTTTCTTTAGACTACTCACCATGCGACTAAAGCTGCTACTGCTGCTATTGCCATACGTCTTCAACGAATGTTTCTAATGCATTGCCTGTCCAGTAACTTCACCTGTTTGGGTTTTCATAATATTCTCTGTGTTGCGAGTATCATTGATATCAGTAGTAGTAGTAGTAACTGTTGTTTGTAGTAGCAGTAGTAGCACCAGTACTACTGGTAGTAGTATTAATGCCAGGAGAGACATCTACTACTACTATATCTCTAACGTCGAAGGCAGCGGCTGGTGTGTAGTGTGAGAGTGTTATTTTTGTAAGTGTCTTCATACAAACATCGTGGTGCTCCTGCTCCTGCTGGTGCTGCTGCTATCGTCTCTCAGCAGAGACAGACACACACTTAGCACTCTTCTTCATGTTCAGTAGATTCTCAGTAGTATGTCAAGCACTCGTACAAAAAATACAAGCAGTGAAGGCAGCACTAGCAAAAAAAGCAGCAACAACAGCAGCAGCGGCAGCACAAGAAGAGTAAGACGAAGTAGAAGATAAACAACCTGTAGAACACGAAAACGAAGAAGAAAGAAAAGAAGAACTAAGAGAATTAACAGAAGCAAGTAGAAAAGAAGAAGGTGGTGCAGTACTAGTAGTACTAGTAACGGAAGAAGACCACCAGCAGCAGCAGCGGCAGCGGCAGTAGTAGTACCAGTAGTTGATACAGCAGAAGAAGAAACACATGCAACAGCGTGAGTAGCAACGGTAGCTTCAGGAATACCAACGTCGTTGTTGTGATGTAATAATGCATTAGCATTTGCAGCATGTTCGCAGCGTGGAAATATTCCAACGGTGACTAAGAGAGGAGGGAATGTTCTAGGATTGTGAGCGTCTGTAGCAACTCTGTGTGGAGGACGTGCTGTTGTAGTAGTACTAGGAGATTTGATGCTTTCACTTACTGCACGACCATTTTCCACTCTTTCTCTTCCGAGAGCTCCTATAGCAACGCTAAAAAAAAGCGTGTTTTCACTTTCAACAACGTGAGTGCTGTGAAAACTCACAGCTCCCTCGTTTCCACCAACGCAGTCATGCAAGCAGTATCACACACCTTAATGATAGTACGACTACTTGTACTAGTGGTGATGGTGGTGGGACTAGTACCAGGACTATGTTCGTACTACTACTATTAGTAGTTGTAGTAGCAGTAGCAGTAGTACTAGTACTAGCATCATTGGTACTATTATTACTTCTTGTAGTATTAGTGACAGTGTTATTAGTATAGGAAGTATCGCAACTATTGTACTTGTGATGCATGAAATGTTGTAGCCCATCTACATAATGTCTATTTCCACATGACAAATTCTGCGGGTCCTGTACTGTTACTGTTGCTGTTTGCTGCTGCCACTGCTGCTGCTGTTGCATTTGTCAAGAGAACTTCCCCTTGCCTGTTATTTCTGCCATACCAGTTGTACTACTGCCACTATTAGTACTACTAGTAGGAGCATCACTACTTGTAATATCACTGGAGAAAGTAGTGATAGATAGGACTAGCAGTACTATTACGTGGTGTTGGTAGTGTAATACTACTAGTAGTAGTAGTAGCACGCCTATGCCCCAAGGAAACGTACGCCGTGATAGGGTAGATATGGTGTTTTCTTCGTTGATGGCAACACTGCTTGTAGTACGTAGAGTTGTTGTGGCTGCGTCGACTCGGTGTTCTTCTTTTTTGTCTTCTGCAGTTACAGAAGCACAAGTTTGGTTGTCGGTGGAGTGAGGCAGAGACTCCGGAAAAGCAACAGGGCGAGAACTCTCATGACCAGTTGACTCTTCTGTGCTAACACCAGAAAAAACACCATCACGAGCGGCCTCAGAAGCAGCAGCCGGTGACACGCGAGAAGGAGACGAAAGAGATGCAAAAGGAATACCAGCAGCACATGTGAAGTTGACAGCTGCAACATGAGCACGGCCAGCACCAGCGGTGGGAGAAGTAATATCAGCAGTAGAAGGCGGCGCAGCAGCAGCAGCGGGGGGGGCACCAACAGAAACTGAACCAGTAGTAAGGGCACAAGCAGGAGTAGTAGCACTACTACTACTATCACTAGTAGTAGAAGCATCAGCAGCAGCAGCAGTAGAAGAAGCAGCACTCGTAGTAGTAATAGTACTTTCGGAGGCATAGGAGCTCGCTGGAGGTACATCTACATCCAGTGAAGGTGACAATAAAGAAGAAGAACAAAGGACTGTATTTGGGCATGCTGGTAGTAGTGCCTGCACGCATGTTGTTCGTTGTTCGTGATGGGGGAGTGGAGCTGCCACTGCTGCTGCAGCCGCAGCTGGTGCTGAAGGAATATTGGCGGAGTCCGTTTCTTCACTGATTACAGGTGCAGCAGAAGCAGCTCCTACTGGTGCGCCACACGAAAGAGAAGAGGAGCACGACGAAGAAGAAAACGAATAAGCAGAGGAACTCGCAGGAGCATCAGCAGCAGCAGTAGTACTAGTAGCAGCGGCACAGCTAGCAACAGGGGAAGAAGAAGAAGCAGCACCGGGGAAGAGGCTATTGGTTGTGTCTTCGAACGGTGGTGAAACAACAGCAACATTACCAGCACTGGATTGGCGCTGCAAACCGACTTGCTGCTGCGATGCTCGCTCCTGCAACCATTCCTCTCGCACTTCTTTTTGCTGTTGCTGGTGCTGCTGTTGTTGTTGCTGCTGTTGCTGGAGCTGCTGTTGCTGGTGCTGCTGTTGTTGCTGCTGTTGCTGGTGCTGCTGTTGCTGGTGCTGCTGTTGTTGCTGCTGCTGTTGCTGGTGCTGCTGTTGCTGGTGCTGCTGTTGCTGGTGCTGCTGTTGCTGGTGCTGCTGTTGCTGGTGCTGCTGTTGCTGGTGCTGGTGGTGGTGTTGGTGTGTTTGTTGCTCGTCCTGTTGCATGTCGTCGCTTTGTGTGTGCTGCTTTATCATCTGTTGTAGTAGCTGCTGCCGTTTCCGTTGATGCTCCGGCGGAGAAGAAGGAGGTGTGAAGGGAGAGTTTTCACGCAGATATTTCGAAAGGTCGAGTACTTCCTCGAAATAAACAGGGTTCCATATCTGCATAAATAATATCACAGAAAGGGCGACGGTCTAACAGGGTTCCATATCTGCATAAATAATATCACAGAAAGGGCGACGGTCTATAATATAACAATACTGAGTATATACCAAGTATACAGTTACACACCCTTTCATTCACACACATAGTCTCACACTCACACTAACGCACACTAACACACACACACAGACACTCACATATATTAATATATATGTGATTTACGTATGAAGCATTCATATATATATATATATATATATGTATATATGCTTTATACGTAAGTCAAGACAAAAAGAGAGACAGAGACATACATATACACATAGAATTATGTAGCGAAGGTGTAGTAGTATCGCAACGGTACAAATACGCATATGATTTAGTTCGTTACGGACAGCAAAGCAGCTTCATAACAAATGTATATATAACATGGCGGTGATATTACACACGACTGCATACACACTCACACACATACGTACACATACATGCACAATTTGAAGAAAACGTATATATATATATACATGTATACGTATGCGTATGTATATACAGGAAGACAGAGAGAGATACTCTGTGAGGGGAGTTCTAGAAGAAATTTGTTCGTATGTATTATAGAAACCACCATAAAGAAACAACGCTGCTTCTTCACCCCACATACATCCACTGTTTACAACGGGGATAGACACACCTAATAAAATATATATACATATATACCATACACTCACAGTTGTACACTTTTTGCCTATATATATATACATATATACATTGTATGATATACGTTCGTATATATACATGTATGTATATATACGCAGTGTTACATGTACACATCGGTGTTTCCTAAATTAATTTGAAAAACGAGTAAATGACAAGTAAGGAGATTTTTCTACGCGTATAAATGTATATGCGTGTGTGTTTATGCATGCGTATGTATGTGCACGTAAGTGGATACACATGTGTGTGTATGTATATGTATGTATATGGATGTGTGTGCATAGATTTGTGTATGTGTGTGTATATATATGCATGTGTATGTATGTATGTATGTGTGTATGTATGTATGTATGTATGTATACGTACGTATGTATGTGTACGTATGTATATATATGTGTGTACGTGCGCGTATGTATGTATATGCTTGTGTATGTATGTATATGTATGTATGTATATGTATATGAAATGTACATGTACGTGTATATATATATATATATATATATATATATATATATATGGATATATGTATATGTATAAGTATATGTATACTCGTAAGTACGTGTATAAGTATATGTATGTATATATGTGTCTATGTTATTGTATGTGCACATGTATGTATGTACGTATGTTCGTACGTGTGTATGTATGTATAGAAGTATGTATATAGGTACGTGTGTATGAATGTACGTATGCTTGTATGGACATATATATATGTATGTGCGCATGTATATACGTATGCAGTTATGTATGTGTATGTATGGATATATGCACGTATGTATGTATAGAGACAGACCGAGAGACAGAGACAGCGGCAGCGAGAAGGAGTAATTGATAGACAGAGAGAGAGACTTACATCATGTATATTTTCAAAAAGGAGAAAAGCTTTACAACATATACGTAAGTACATATATATGTATATATAGACAAAAATATAGATCACAATAGATACATGTATCCAAAAAAGGGAGAATAACACAAAAAGATACTTTGCGACACGTACATATATCTATATATATGTATATATATATACATATATATATACATACAAATGTATTCATAGCGAGAGAAAAACGCGTAGTCATAGGCGAAGAGGAAAAGACACGCAAATATTTTGTACATTCGCATTCATGTACATTTGCACGCGTGTGAGCAATTTATTTCTGCTTCTCCCGTATCAAGCACTTGCCCGAGGAGCCTCTATGTCAATCGACCCTGAGTGTGTGTTTTATACTTTAGCCAGTGACCTGCATGTACATATACTTAGATATACATGTATGTATATACGTATGGCTACGCAGACATACATATATACCTATATACATATATGAATACCGTGTCGCACTATTTCTGGTCAATGAGCATGTATATCTGAATATTTGTATATATATACTTGTATATTGCCAGTACTGCTGTACTGGCCAGTGTGCATGATCATTTCCTTGGTTGAAAAGGAGAAGAAAAACAATTTCTGGTAAATAGCTGTATAGTGAGCTCTATACAGTAATCAGCGCCACCATACACATATATTTGCATGTTTTCATATACGCATGTATATGATAGACAGATATATATATATATATAGTACATAGTCGATTTACATATATGTGTATACGCATATATGTGTTTTTATGTATATCCACATCTAATATATATATTATGCGTAGAAAGAAAGTAAATATATGAAAAGTGTGGTTGTGGAAGAGTTGTTCTAACTTAACATGTATCCAGACACACGCGAAATATATACACGCGTCATCATCACACTACCAAAACATACACCCCCATATGCATGCGCGCATGCAGACATACGTATACATACATTCACCGTGATACGATTACCTATACACCATATCTACACATATATATAAACAAAGCTATAGACACATATACGCATAAAAAACATACACACATGCATATGTACATACGTTCATATATATATATATATATATATATACACCACACACATATATACATATATATACATACGACAAATACATGTACATAGCAGGAAGGTTTTAATGTGAGACCGTAACACATATTCATGTCTATATATATATATATATATATATACAAGTACATACACATACAAACACATACATATACACATACATATATATATATATATATATATACATACATTACACACAAGCAAGTATATATATATATATATACATATACAATACATTCGCATATCTATATATATAATACAAACGTACACATATATATATATATATACCTCGATATCTCTCCCTTCTTCTCTCTCTCACTATATATATATACAATATATGCATATACATACAACAGACACACAAACTCATAGAAGACGTTTTAAGATGCGGCAGGAATTATTAGTGAGATGCTCCCTCTCAAGCAGCAGCAGTGGCAGCGCCTGTGCTAGCTTTATTATATGATAATAATATAAACGAAAGAAAAGGGGAAGGATCAAAAAAGAGGAAAGCGTTTTTAAAAAATGAAGCTTTTCTTACTTTATATGTATCTCGTCCTCTAACAAACCGTTTGAGTGTGAGACACAAAATATGAGGCAAATGCTCCTTCTCAAGGCAGCAGCGCTTGACTGCGTCTTGTTTGCAGCGGCAGCGGCAGCAGTAGTACCTACACATAAACGAATTTGCAGGAAAGTATGGTACACACACACATATACATATACATTTACATGAATACACATACATACTGTATACACGTATGAAAGTATATACATATATATGTATATGCACATACACATATATACTTCTGGATACATTCAAACACATATACAGATGTATAATCAGCTGTCTGCATTGACATATGTACGGATTCGTGTATATGTCTGTATATTTATATATACTTACTTACAATCAAATGATGTACAAGTAGTCAATCGTAATACAGATACATAATCTGCACACACTTGTACACACAGAAAAAACCCACGTGTGAAGAGAAGGCGCTTAGCACAAGGGCATTACCCATCACTTCAATACGCAGATATACATAAAAAGAGAAACACTCATACATACGCACACATACAAATATACACACATACATATACATACACACATATATATATGTACACACATACATATATATACGCACACACACACACACACATATATACACATATACATATATACACAGATATGTACACACATATATATATATACACACACACACACATACGTATACACACATACAAACACACGCATACATATACACATATATACATACGCATATACGTATATACACACACATATAAACACATACATATATACACACAAATATACACACATATATATACACACACATACATATATACACACAAATATATACACACATACACAAATATGTACACGTAAATATACATATATATATACACATACGTATACACACATATAAACACACACATACACAGACACATATATACATACGCACATACATATATACACACAGAATTACACACATACATATATGCACACATACGTATATACACACACATATACACACATATACACGCAAACATACATATATACACACAAATATAGACATATATATATACACACACATACATATATACACACAAATATACACACATATATATATACACACACATATACACAAATATGTACACGTAAATATACATATATATATATACACATACGTATACACACATATAAACACACACATACAAAGACACATATATACATACGCACATATACATATATACACAGAATTACACAAATACATATATACACACACATACATATATGGACACATACGCATATACACACACATATACACACATACATATACACGCACACATATACACACATACATATACACACATAATTACACACACATACATATACATACACACATATATATACTCCCACGTATATACACAGACATGTACACACATACATGTGCACACACACATGTACACACATACGTAGACATATATATATATATATGTATATATATATATGTAAAGATATACATATTATATATGTATATACATACACACACACAATGAGTTCCAAGCGCGATGATACGGCGAGTACCGTAAGGGCCAAGTTGACATAATTACATCGAGAGCGACAGATTTACATTACGACGCACAAGTTCACGCACCAATCACAAAAAATACTTATATACAAACACGACCTCTAGACATCATTTACTACAGATATACATATATAAATATATATATGAACACGACACCTACACATCATTTATTACAAGAATACATAAAAATATATATATATAAAACACGACTTCAACACATCATTTACTACAAATATGTATATGTATATATACACATCATTTACGAGAAACATGTATATACATATATATATATGTATTTATAAACACGATCTCTACACATCATATACTACAATTATATATACATATATGTGAAGACATTCTCTACACATCACTTACTTTAAATATCTCTATATAAACACAACCTCTACTTATCTTCCACTCCAAGTATACATAAATATATATATACAACCTGCATAATACATCTTCCACTAGAGATATTTATATGTAGAGACAAATATATATAAATATACATAAGTATATATATATATACATATCCTCTATAATACATCTGCCACTAGAAATATTCATATATAGAGACAAACATCTAGAAATGTATATATATATACAACCTCTATAATACATGATACACTAGAAATATTTACATATAGAGACGATCTCAACACATCTTTTCTACAATAGTATATATATATATTTTATAAAACCCCCTACACATCTTTTTACCTACAATTAGTTTCATATCAGCCTTACATAGAACTATATATATATATACACATATATATGTATACTAATGAACATACTACATATATAACGTAAGTATTACATTTGCTTGATATGAAATTAAATATATGTATATATATCTCCCTCTGTGTATTCATGCACATCAGGTCTATTCACCACATTAGTGTAACACTAACATCAAACGGCATTCTGCTGTGTGCAGATATATATATATATATATATATGTATTTATATATACATATATTCATATACACACGTATATATATATATATGTATATTAGAGAGTAATGCTGCTGAAAATCGAGGGATAGTAATAATATACGAAGAACACCTCCTACCCTTCTCCACTGGAAAGTTTGAGTGATTCGACATCGGCTTCAAAATGCTTATCGAGACATTCCACCAAACTGACGGGCGAGAGCAATGGCAGAAAAACTCGCTGGGCGCGCTCGCAAACCTGCATATAAACAGAAAGTACTCCAAAACATGCCACTCCTTACATATATATATATTATATATCTACACATATATATACATATACATATGATATACATATATATATACATATACAGACATATACATGTATACACATATATATACATACACATATGATATATATATATATACATATATATACATATACATACATATGTATACACATATATATACATACACATATAATATATATATATATACACATATACATATGCATACATACATACATATGTATACACACACATATATATACATACACATATGATATATATATTTGTATATACATATATGTATATATATACTTGTTCATATACATATATAAATGATACATATATACATATATATATATATATACATACGGCATTCCACATGTTCTCACTATTGCAGCTGGGCTCTTTATAGACGATTGGTAGTAATTAACTTCAGTCATTTATTTATATGTACGTACATACACATATATATATATATATATATATATATATATATATATATATACGCATATGCACATATATAAAATATGTATATATATATATGTATGGAGGTAGCTATATACTTAAACGGGGGGCATATACTACAACAACAGCGGTGTGTGTGTTTACTACAATTCAGCATTTACTACACTTGTTGAATGGCAAGAAAAAATAAGAGACTCTCTGCTGCTTCACCCCACGGTATGCTTTTCACGTAGACGTGTCTCCCCTGAGCAACATTGCTGTCGTGTCCCATGTACTGCTGTACGCTTGCAAACTCTCTCTGATACGCCTATGCCTCCCTGATTTTTTTTTCTGCATGCATGTCGCACCAACACGTATGTTGTTACTGCTGCCTCTTGCTGTGTCCGTCCATGCGGGCTCTCATCACTTGTACTGCTGCTGTGGCTGCGACTGCTGTGGCTGCTGCTGTGGCAGCTGCTGTGGCTGTTTGCTGTCGCTGCTGCTGACCACTACTACTACTACTACAAGAACTACTGCTGCTAGGACGCTGCTTGTTGGGCTTTTTCTCGATGCAAAGGGGGACTGCAACATGCATGCATGCGCATATATGCGTATATATGAGTCTTGAGTACTACTTACAATAGATCAGTCCCTCAGAGTACTGCTACTTATTATCTACGAGTATGTGTTGAGTAGTACTAACTACATACGAGTGTCCCCTTGAATACTAGTGACTGACTGTATCTATGAGTGAGTAGTGTTTCGGTACTACTTACTATATATATATATATCTCTTATAGGACCCTTCATTATGTATGAATGAGCGTCGAGTAGCATTCACTGTATATGAGTAAAAAATCTTGAGGACTCCGTAATATATATGTCAGTCTCGAGTACATAATATTACTATATATTAGTCTAGAGTACGTCTTACTATATTTGAGTTTTCGAGTACATATTACTATATATTAGTCCGCGAGTTTCGTATTACTATAAATGAGTTTTCGCATACTTCTTACTTTATATGATTTTCCCATACTTCTTACTATATATGAGTTTTCCCACACTACTTACTATACATGAGTTTTCGCGTACTTCTTACTATATGTAAGTCTCGAGTTAGTCCCACTTACTATGTGTATGAATGCTGAGGCAGTGCTTGATATATACGAGTCAGTGCTGAGGAGTACTCATTATATATGAGTGTGCGTCAAGTACTACTGGTAGTAGTAGTACTACCTGTAGATGAGTGTTGAGTACTAGTAGTAGTAGTAGCGGATATATATGAGTGTTTGAGTGCTTGTAGTAGTAGTAGTAATAGTATTAGTAGTAGTAGTATACTACACGTATATATGAGTGTTGAGTACTAGTAGTAGTAGCGGATATATATGAGTGTTGAGTGCTTGTAGTAGTAGTAGTAGTACTACACGTATATATGAGTGTTGAGTAGTAGTAGTAGTAGTAGCGGATATATATGAGTGTTGAGTGCTTGTAGTAGTAGTAGTTACTACACGTATATATGAGTGTTGAGTACTAGTAGTAGTAGTAGTAGCGGATATATATGAGTGTTGAGTGCTTGTAGTAGTAGTAGTATTAGTAGTAGTAGTAGTACTACATGTCTATGAGTGTTTGCGTAGTAGTAGTAGTAGTAGTAGATCTATATGAGCAGTAGTAGCGATAGCAAATATATATGAGTGTTGAGCACTAGTAGTAGTAGTAGTGAATATATTTCAGTGTTGAGTAGTAGTAGTAGTAGCAGATATATATGAGTGTGGAGTACTTGTAGTAGTAGTAGTAGTGTATATATATATATATATATATATATATGAGTGTTGCGTACGTGTTTTGAGTAGTAGTAGTAGTAGTAGCACATATATATATATATATCTATGTATAGTGTTGAGTATTTTATAGTAGTAGTAGTAGTACTACATGTGTATGAGTGTTTGCGTAGTAGTAGTGGTGGTAGTAGATATATATGAGTGTTTTAGCAGTAGTAGTAGTAATAGTGGTAGTAGTAGATATATATGAGTGAGTGTTGCTTTTTGAGTATAACTTACTGGCGAAGTGGCACGCCTGTTGTTGAGCCTGCGTAGTCATGGCGATAGCTAGACTTTTGAATGGCACTAGACGTGCAGTTTCCTCCTCCGCATGCAGCGCAGTGCACTTCGTCAATTTCATTCCCTGAATTTCGTTTGAGCGAGTCATCAATTCACAGACATATCATACACACTCACACATACACAAATGCAGACCACTTCTGAATTTATATACCGCCCTATATGTATAATATATTTGTACACACATATATATGCATAAAAAACAGGACACCCACATAATGTATAAAGAAGATACCTATATACACGTTAGCTGTGGAGTGTGAATTATAGTATATATACATTTGATATGTTACACCACATAAAATATATAGTTTCTCCTTAGGCTACTAAATGCATGCATAGTGGACGTAGAAGCATACATACTTAATCAGTGAAAATTTTATGCACGGACCCGTGTGTGTACATGCAATCCTTGTATTGAGTGCCTGTGTGTATATTTTGTGGCTGTGATACGGCCTATGCGTGTGTGGGTGTGCTTGTGCGCAGAGGTCCTCCACGCGTATGTGCCTGTGTGTGTGTGTGTGTGTGTGTGTGTGCATGCAGGGAGAAGCGCGTGTGTGCGTGCGTGTGTATATGTATGCAAGTATGCAGGGGTCGTATGTTTGTATGTACCCCTGTGGTGTGTACGCAGTATTATACGTATGTCTGCTTGGGTATGTATGTATGCCTGTACGTAATTACAGGGGGCTCTGTATGTTTTGTATCCCTGTGGTGTGTATGTATATATGTATATATGTATGGGACGTACGTAAGTAGCCTGCGTATGTGTGCGGTGTACCTGTGGTGTGTATGTACGTGTGTATGTATGTATGTATGAATGCATGGACGTAAGCAGGTTATGTATGTTTGGTTCCCTGTAGTGTGTATGTATGTGTGTGCGACACTATGGAAGCGTGTATGTGTATATACCTCTGGTTTCTACGTATAATACTGTGTATATGTGTGTGTGTATGTATGTATGCATGCATTCCTGTGGTGTGTCCTGTATGTGTGTGTGTATGTATGCATGTATGTATGTACGTAAGATGTTTGCTTGTGTCCCTGTGGTGTGTATGTACATGTGTGTGTAGCTATGTGTTTATATGTGATAGTAGGTTGTGCATGTATGCTTCCCTGTAGCACGCATTCATGTCTGTTTCATTTGTATGTGTGTATGCATATGTATGTATATGTATGCATATATGTATATGTATGTATGTATTGCTCAGATGTGTATGCCCATCTGTGTGTGTGTGTGTATGTATGTGTCTGTATATATTGCGTGTGGGGGCACTGCTATTATTGTTTCCTCCTCTGTATGATCATCTTCGTAGTGCACTCCTGCCGTCTCCCCTGGTGGTGCCTACTTCACCGAATGTAAAACGCGTGTTTTTTATGTGGCCTGCATCACCTGTAGAACCAAATGCATGAGGAAGACGTACATCACCTAACCTCTCCTTTCTGACTCTTTCGTCGAAGCACCTGGACACCACATGTATGTGGACGGAGAAAATAGAGTATATCAGATACCGTCTGCATCTACATATTTACGTATATATATACTTGCACCAACTCATACCCCAGCCATCATAAGCGCATGTATCTTTTCTATAAATCTATATACATATACGCATACATACTGTGTATATATATATATATGCACCAACTCATACCCCAGCCATCATAAGCGCATGTATCTTTCTATAAATCTATATACATATACGCATACATACTGTGTATACATATATATGCATAACTTGGACATCATTTTGCATACATATATACGACAGCATTAAATAGAAAAATACCTGCCTATATATATGACTATACAGATCTCCAGATATACTGATATACATATTTATGCGTAACGTAGACAACCTGCGCATGTACATATGTATAGATACATATGTACATGCACATTATGGGAAAGAGAAGAGCATACCTTCAAAGACAAAAGAGAATAAGGTATGAACGGACTCGACAGCAGACGCAATAGCGGCAGCAGCAGCATTGCCTGCTGCAGAATTATTACGCTCCTCTTCTTGTTTTTTCTGTTGCTGCTGTTGTTGGTGCTGGCTGTGCCGTTGCTGCTGCTGTTGCTGCTGTTGCTGCTGATGCTGCTGTTGGTGCTGCTGCTGCTGTTGTTGCTGCTGTTGTTTGCTGCTGCTGCTTTCTTCTGACTGCACGGTGGAAACTCTCCGTTTTTCATGTTTGTGTGAACTTTCACGAAAGGGGCCAGGGACCTCCTCCGTCGTTGCTGGAGTTTCTTCTCCAGGCGCATACCCTCTCCCCCCACTCTCCGGTTTTGGACAAGACTAACGCAGCAATACCCTTCGCAGAAGGAACTGATACCTCTTCTTTCGCTGCTGCTGCAGCAGCAGGCCGCAGCGACGGCAAACACCAGCAGCAGGCGCAGCGGACGGCAGCACCAGCAGCAGGAGCAGCAACGGCAGCACCAGCAGCAAGAGCGGCAGCAGCACTAGTCGCAGTAGCACTAGTGTCCCTCAATAGTAGTATAAGTAGCAGTGGAATTACCAATAGAGGCAGCAGTAGTACTAGTACTAGACAGATGACAAGGACTCTGATTTGACGTCAGTGTGTGAGGAACTTCTCTGCACTTTCATGCGGTCGTAATCAGCGATAGCAAGTGGACTAGCAGTCGCAGTTGCATACGAACAAGAATGACCTTCAGTCTTGCGTGTTGTTTCCAGTCTCCTCCTCTTCTGCTGCTGTGTGGTATTTAGAGAGAGACAGTTTTTACTACAGCAGCAGCATCGTCCTTCTGACCGTAAGTAGGAAGAGCAGCACTACACGTCTGCAGGAGGGGAGGGCTGCGTCTTGTTTTCCCCTACTGCGTGTTTCTGAAGTTTTTTTTCGAAGTGTTGGTAATTGATTGCGAAGTGTAAGAAGATGACGAGGTCGATGCAGTAGCTACCGTTGCGTCCGATGTAGGAGTATCAAGAATATCCTCTTTGTATGCCGTTTAATGCGGTGGGACGGTTTGATACTATCAGAAACAGTTGTAGTACGCTGTACTGCTGCTGCTGCTGCCGATGTGTGGGAGCTACCAATGGCGCAAACGCTGCTGGAAAACTCTTCTGCATCATCGGCGAGGGCGGGACAAGAAGAGTCTTCCCTTCCTCCTCCTCCTCCTCGTCTTCTTCCTCTCTCTTCGGTACTTGCGCGCGAGTTATTACTGTTAGCAGTTTGCTGCAGCAGACCCCAGGCCGTTTTTTCTGGCTCTTACGACCTCCATCGAGAGTTCATCTATTGCTGCGCTTGCTGAGAGCTCTCCAGGCTGAAGTTTCTCAGCTGCAGCAACAACTCCTGGAAATTCTGAAGATGACGTTGACGGTGCTGCTGCCCCTTCCCCCCGTGCTGCGTATGTCTCTGCATGTGGTATTACTACTGCGGGTCCTGTTGCTGCTGTCGTTCTCTTTGGCGACTGTAGTGTCCTCTGCATCGCTAGCTGGTAATATTGTTTTGCCACACAGGTGTTTTCTGCTGCTGCTGCTGGTGCCGTCATCAGACCTGCAGTCGGCAGTGTCTGCGCTGCTATTCTCGTCGGTTGCACAGCTTTGCGTCGTTTTCCGTTGCTCCTTCTGCTGATACTACTACCACTTCTGGTAAACGATGTCTGGGGTGCTGATGCTGCTGCTGTTTGCTATTGCAGGTATCTCTGCATGCGCTAATGCTGTCGCTGCCTCTATATTTGAGATGTGTGTATTCTGAAACTGGTAAGGACTACTACTACTGCTCAGAAAAGCGTGGTCCTTGAGATACTACAGGAACACCATTATTAACAGAAGCAGCAGAAGCAGCAGCAGAAGCAGCAGCAGGACGCAGCAGCAGCAGAAGGAAGGGAAGCACCAGCAGCCTCTTGTTTTTTTTCTGTCTTGAGAGGGAGGACACAATATTAGGAAGTGAAGGCGCTGATTTGGGACGGAAGAGCTGCGCAAGGCGGAAGAGTCGGTATATCTACTGCAGCAGGAGTAGCCGTGACTAAAGAACCATCAACCGCAATACTTTTCACCATATACTTCGTAGCTACTGCATTACTCGTCTCAATATCCTCTTTTTTTATGTAGATAACTGCAATTATGCTCACATACATGTTGTTGTGCATCATTCCCTGCCGACGAGATGATACTTGCAGTAGAAGAGTTAGAAGCTACAGTGCTAGTATTTTGTATCCAGCTGCTGCTGTTGTTGCTGCTGCTGTTGTTTGCTGCTGTTGCTCATAGGCGCTGATTTGTGGAGCGCAGATGTTGTTTACGACTTCAGATTCCTTACAGCATGGTACTACTGGCTCTTTGAATAAATTCTCTTTGGCCCTTAACAAGCAAGTATGAGACTTCACACCCTTTGTCATATATACTTTCCACCTGTTGCTGCAGGCGCTGCTTTTCTTTCTGCTGCTGTTGTTGCTGTCCACCAGCGAGTTCTATGCTGCTATTTGGAGAATGGAGAAGAGCACACGATGACAACGCGCAAACGTTGACGTATTGCTGCGGTGATTTCCCGTTCCTCCTTACTAACAATATCTTCTTTCACCTGGATGGTCATGGGCATGCTGCCTGCTGCTGGATCTTCTGCTGGAAACTTTTGAGTGAAAAACTATTCTCTCCCCCAGTAACGGCAAACAGCACCACTACTATCTACTGCTACTGTTGACGCTGTAGACACTACTGCTGCTGCTGTTGCTGCTGCTGCTGTTGCTGCTGCTGCTGTTTGCTGCTGCTGCTGTTGCTGCTGCTGCTGTTGCTGCTGCTGCTGTTGCTGCTGCTGTTGCTGCTGGTGCTGTTGCTGCTGGTGCTGTTTGCTGCTGCGGTTGACACTGACGAGGTCAGAGATCCATGAGAAGAATTAGAGGACAGTGGAGGACTCATCCATTTGCGTGGCAGGGCCACATATTACCTCCTCCTTCCTTATCTCTTTCGAATGCTGGCGCTGCTTCTGTTACTCTTCCTATCGTCGCTGCTGTTTGCTGTTGCTGGTGTTACCTCTACTTTGTCTACGTGTGTGGAGGGGTCGCAGCAGCACTTGCCCGCTGTTGCATTGAAGGCAGTTGCTGCTCCTTGTTTCCTGGTCTGCTGCTCTACTCTCTTGCTTGATATCAACATCGTGTTTTAATCTCTACAAGAGAAGACGAAGAAGAAGAGGAAGTAGTGCCAGTACTACTACTGGCGCCTCCTCTAGCGAAAGGAGTTGACATGTACATTTGCTGTTTGCTTCGTGGTCTGCATTGACGCTGTAGAACCTCGCACAACGGCAACTGCAGCACCGCTGCACGGAGTTCGCCGTCCAGAAACGTCCAGCAGCGCCCTTAAAAAACTCATCACTGTCTTGCATTTCGTGCGGGCCTGCATCATATTTAGAGAGAGAGAAAGAAGGGAGAGAAATGAAAGAAGGGAGAGAAAGAAAGAAAGGACATTGTCATTTCACATCGACACACATCTCCGTATATAAGTCTATACAGAAAATGTCTCCAAAAGAAAAAACTCTACACGACACTATGCATAGTCCATCCGGCACACACACACACACACACACACACCTATTACATATATATATGTGTATATATGTCAAGTAGATACACATGTACATGTATATGTACTTCGCACAGCCATTCATATATATATATATATACATATATATATATATACATATATATATATATATACATATATATATATATGTACAGGCAGAGGTACTACTAGTACAAACATTAGTAATGGTATCCATACACTATACCACCAGGCCCTTAAACTATTCCGAAAACGTATATACTCTAGGTAGTATTAATAATAATAATAATACTAGAAGTACCACTAACAGTAGTAGTAGTAGTACGTGTTCAATATACAGGATACATATGTGTGGGGTGTGTATTTGGGAAAAACACACACACACACCCACAAAACACACACACAACGTCCACCGGGCCTCCCCAGAGATGTCTGAATCACACTATCATCTCTTTCGAATGAATCTGCATTATTTACTACCACTAGACTCTAACAAAACTATTCCCTATACACTCTGACAGTGATAATAGTAAGATGACTTCACACATATATATATATATATATATGTAGTCATGTATATATCTATTCCCTATACACTCTGACAGTGATAATAGTAAGATGACTTCACATATATATATATATATATATATATATATGTAGTCATGTATATATGCATATATACACATGCAAATAATGTCTGCATAACGCTGCCATTTTCATGAGATAGAGCGGCAATACGAACCCCACTACGTATTCACTTTTTGCTTAGTGCTTCACACTACAAATATCATGTGTAATAAAGTGTGTATGAGGGATATTACAGAAACTATCAATTTTCATATAAGAAAATATGCATGCAAAAATATTAGATATATTATACTCCCTACGCACCACACGTAATATATGCATATACATCTATTTATATATACACATATTCGTATATGTGTATATTACATATCTTTTACATATATATATATATATATATATATATATATTTATATATATATACGCATCTGTTGTCTATGTGGGCCCTATGTGTACGACGCACGCGAATGTGGTACATACATACGTATACATATATATATATATATATGTATTTGAGTGTATGTAATGCATGTTAACATATGAATTATATATACGATGAAGACTTTAAATGTCGTCGCTCCCTCATTTTTTGGCACTTCCTGCGAAAACTGCATCACCACAACATCCCCAGAAACGA
>NW_026698893.1:0-58142 GCF_030435755.1 Ochotona princeps | reverse complement strand
TGCATTATCTAGGAATGAACCTGGTAGAGCATCCCACACAAATGAAGGCTCCACTGCGGGTTTCACATGCCACCAACTCCACATTCACAGGCAAATTCAGCGCCACAGCCGTTTTCAGATAGCCCTCAATGCAAAGGCTCTAGACGCAAATATTGGTGTGAGAGCTAATTCAACCAAGGAAACACTGCATGTTGGTGAAGGCGCATATTGAAGAAGGATCAGCCGAGTGGTTCTTGTTGGAGAACAACTCCATTTGGCTCACTAACTTCACACACCATCAGGCTTCCAAGCAGCTCTCAAGGAAACTCAGTTTTCACACTCTATGCTTAGTGCCCTTTGAGTGCATTATCTAGGAAAGAACCTGGTAGAGCATCCCACACTTACAAATGCTCCACATGCGGGTTTCACATGCCACCAACTCCACATTCACAGGCAACTTCAGCGCCACAGCCGTTTTCAGATAGCCCTCAATGCAAAGGCTCTAGACGCAAATATTGGTGTGAGAGCTAATTCAATCAAGGAAACACTGCATGTTGGTGAAGGGCATATTGAAGAAGGATCAGCCGAGTGGTTCTTGTGGGAGAACAACTTCATTTGGCTCACTACCTTCACACATCATCAGGCTTCCAAGCAGCTCTCAAGGAAACTCAGTTTTCACACTCTATGCTTAGTGCCCTTTGAGTGCATTATCTAGGAATGAACCTGGTAGAGCATCCCACACTTACAAATGCTCCACATGTGGGTTTCACATGCCACCAACTCCACATTCACAGGCAACTTCAGCGCCACAGCCGTTTTCAGATAGCCCTCAATGCAAAGGCTCTAGACGCAAATATTGGTGTGAGAGCTAATTCAATCAAGGAAACACTGCATGTTGGTGAAGGGCATATTGAAGAAGGATCAGCTGAGTGGTTCTTGTGGGAGAACAACTCCATTTGGCTCACTAACTTCACACACCATCAGGCTTCCAAGCAGCTCTCAAGGAAACTCAGTTTTCACACTCTATGCTTTGTGCCAATTTGTGTGCCTTTGACTGAAAAGAAACTTGGTGAGCATCCACACTTACAAATGCTCCACATGCGGGTTTCACATGCCACCAACTCCACATTCAAAGCAACTTCAGCGCCACAGCCGATTTCAGATAGCCCTCAATGCAAAGGCTCTAGACGCAAATATTGGTGTGAGAGCTAATTTAATCAAGGAAACACTGCATGTTGGTGAAGGGCATATTGAAGAAGGATCAGCCGAGTGGTTCTTGTGGGAGAACAACTCCATTTGCCTCACTAACTTCACACACCATCAGGCTTCCAAGCAGCTCTCAAGGAAACTCAGTTTTCACACTCTATGCTTAGTGCCCTTTGAGTGCATTAGCTAGGAATGAACCTGGTAGAGCATCCCACACTTACAAATGCTCCGCATGCGGGTTTCACATGCCACAACTCCACATTCACAGGCAACTTCAGCGCCACAGCCGTTTTCAGATAGCCCTCAATGCAAAGGCTCTAGACGCAAAAATTGTGTGAGAGCTAATTCAATCAAGGAAACACTGCATGTTGGTGAAGGGCATATTGAAGAAGGATCAGCCGAGTGGTTCTTGTGGGAGAACAACTCCATTTGGCTCACTAACTTCACACACCATCAGGCTTCCAAGCAGCTCTCAAGGAAACTCAGTTTTCACACTCTATGCTTACTGCTCTTTGAGTGCATTATCTAGCAATGAACCTGGTAGCATCCCACACAAATGAATGCTCCACATGCGGGTTTCACATGCCACCAACTCCACATTTCACAGGCAACTTCAGCGCCACAGCCGTTTTCTGATAGCCCTCAATGCAAAGGCTCTAGATGCAAATATTGGTGTGAGAGCTAATTCAATCAAGGAAACACTGCATGTTGGTGAAGGGCATATTGAAGAAGGATCAGCCGAGTGGTTCTTGTGGGAGAACAACTCCTTTGGCTCACTAACTTCACACACATCTGGCTTCCAAGCAGCTCTCAACGAAACTCAGTCTTCACACTCTATGCTTAGTGCACTTTGTGTGCCTTTGACTGAAATGAAGCTTGGTGAGCATCCCACACTTACAAATGCTCCACATGCGGGTTTCACATGCCACCAACTCCACATTCAAAGGCAACTTCAGCGCCACAGCCGTTTTCAGATAGCCCTCAATGCAAAGGCTCTAGACGCAAATATTGGTGTGAGAGCTAATTCAATCAAAGAAACACTGCATGTTGGTGAAGGGCATATTGAAGAAGGATCAGCCGAGTGGTTCTTGTGGGAGAACACACTCCATTTGGCTCACTAACTTCACACACCATCAGGCTTCCAAGCAGCTCTCAAGGAAACTCACTTTTCACACTCTATGCTTAGTGCGCCCTTTGAGTGCATTATCTAGGAATGAACCTGGTAGAGCATCCCACACTTACAAATGCTCCACATGCGGGTTTCACATGACACCAACTCCACATTCAAAGGCAACTTCAGCGCCACAGCCGTTTTCAGATAGCCCTCAATGCAAAGTCTCTAGACGCAAATATTGGTGTGAGAGCTAATTCAATCAAGGAAACACTGCATGTTGGTGAAGGGCATATTGAAGAAGGATCAGCCGAGTGGTTCTTGTGGGAGAACAACTTCATTTGGCTCACTACCTTCACACACATCAGGCTTCCAAGCAGCTCTCAAGGAAACTCAGTTTTCACACTCTATGCTTAGTGCCCTTTGAGTGCATTATCTAGGAATGAACCTGGTGGAGCATCCCACACAAATGAAGGCTCCACTTGCGGGTTTCACATGCCACCAACTCCACATTCACAGGCAACTTCAGCGCCACAGCCGTTTCAGATAGCCCTCAATGCAAAGGCTCTAGACGCAAATATTGGTGTGAGAGCTAATTCAATCAAGGAAACACTGCATGTTGGTGAAGGGCATATTGAAGAAGGATCAGCTGAGTGGTTCTTGTGGGAGAACAACTCCATTTGGCTCACTAACTTCACACACCATCAGGCTTCCAAGCAGCTCTCAAGGAAACTCAGTTTTCACACTCTATGCTTAGTGCCCTTTGAGTGCATTATCTAGGAAAGAACCTGGTAGAGCATCCCACACTTACAAATGCTCCACATGTGGGTTTCACATGCCAGCAACTCCACATTCACAGGCAACTTCAGCGCCACAGCCGTTTTCAGATAGCCCTCAATGCAAAGGCTCTAGACGCAAATATTGGTGTGAGAGCTAATTCAATCAAGGAAAACACTGCATGTTGGTGAAGGGCATATTGAAGAAGGATCAGCCGAGTGGTTCTTGTGGGAGAACAACTCCATTTGGCTCACTAACTTCACACACCATCAGGCTTCCAAGCAGCTCTCAAGGAAACTCAGTTTTCACACTCTATGCTTTGTGCAATTTGTGTGCCCTTTGACTGAAAAGAAACTTGGTGAGCATCCACACTTCCACACTTACAAATGCTCCACATGCGGGTTTCACATGCCACCAACTCCACATTCAAAGGCAACTTCAGCGCCACAGCCGTTTTCAGATAGCCCTCAATGCAAAGGCTCTAGACGCAAATATTGGTGTGAGAGCTAATTCAATCAAGGAAACACTGCATGTTGGTGAAGGGCATATTGAAGAAGGATCAGCCGAGTGGTTCTTGTGGAGAACAACTCCATTTGGCTCACTAACTTCACACACCATCAGGCTTCCAAGCAGCTCTCAAGGAAACTCAGTTTTCACACTCTATGCTTAGTGCCCTTTGAGTGCATTCTCTAGGAATGAACCTGGTAGAGCATCCCACACAAACGAATGCTCCACATGCGGGTTTCACATGCCACCAACTCCACATTTACAGGCAACTTCAGCGCCACAGCCGTTTTCAGATAGCCCTCAATGCAAAGGCTCTAGACGCAAAAATTGGTGTGAGAGCTATTCAATCAAGGAAACACTGCATGTTGGTGCAGGGCATATTGAAGAAGGATCAGCCGAGTGGTTCTTGTGGGAGAA
Organism: Ochotona princeps; assembly: GCF_030435755.1. NCBI lineage: Eukaryota > Metazoa > Chordata > Mammalia > Lagomorpha > Ochotonidae > Ochotona > Ochotona princeps. Next base: position 54,145 of record NW_026698893.1, on the reverse strand, counting down.
CAACTCCATTTGGCTCACTAACTTCACACACCATCAGGCTTCCAAGCAGCTCTCAAGGAAACTCAGTTTTCACACGCTATGCTTAGTGCCCTTTGAGTGCCTAGGACGGAAATGAAGCTTGGTGAGCATCCCACACAAACGAATGCTCCACATGCGGGTTTCACATGCCACCAACTCCACATTCACAGGCAACTTCAGCGCCACAGCCGTTTTCAGATAGCCCTCAATGCAAAGGCTCTAGACGCAAATATTGGTGTGAGAGCTAATTCAATCAAGGAAACACTGCATGTTGGTGAAGGGCATATTGAAGAAGGATCAGCCGAGAGGTTCTTGTGGGAGAACAACTCCATTTGGCTCACTAACTTCACACACCATCAGGCTTCCAAGCAGCTCTCAAGGAAACTCAGTTTTCACACTCTATGCTTAGTGCCCTTTGAGTGCATTATCTAGGAAAGAACCTGGTAGAGCATCCCACACTTACAAATGCTCCACATGTGGGTTTCACATGCCAGCAACTCCACATTCACAGGCAACTTCAGCGCCACAGCCGTTTTCAGATAGCCCTCAATGCAAAGGCTCTAGACGCAAATATTGGTGTGAGAGCTAATTCAATCAAGGAAACACTGCATGTTGGTGAAGGGCATATTGAAGAAGGATCAGCCGAGTGGTTCTTGTGGGAGAACAACTCCATTTGGCTCACTAACTTCACACACCATCAGGCTTCCAAGCAGCTCTCAAGGAAACTCAGTTTTCACACTCTATGCTTTGTGCACTTTGTGTGCCTTTGACTGAAAAGAAACTTGGTGAGCATCCCACACAAACGAATGCTCCACATGCGGGTTTCACATGCCACCAACTCCACATTCTCAGGCAACTTCAGCGCCACAGCCGTTTTCAGATAGCCCTCAATGCAAAGGCTCTAGACGCAAATATTGGTGTGAGAGCTAATTCAATCAAGGAAACACTGCATGTTGGTGAAGGGCATATTGAAGAAGGATCAGCCGAGTGGTTCTTGTGGGAGAACAACTCCATTTGGCTCACTAACTTCACACACCATCAGGCTTCCAAGCAGCTCTCAAGGAAACTCAGTTTTCACACTCTATGCTTAGTGCCCTTTGAGTGCATTAGCTAGGAATGAACCTGGTAGAGCATCCCACACTTACAAATGCTCCACATGCGGGTTTCACATGCCACCAACTCCACATTCACAGGCAACTTCAGCGCCACAGCCGTTTTCAGATAGCCCTCAATGCAAAGGCTCTAGACGCAAATATTGGTGTGAGAGCTAATTCAATCAAGGAAGCACTGCATGTTGGTGCAGGGCATATTGAAGAAGGATCAGCCGAGTGGTTCTTGTGGGAGAACAACTCCATTTGGCTCACTAACTTCACACACCATCAGGCTTCCAAGCAGCTCTCAAGGAAACTCAGTTTTCACACTCTATGCTTAGTGCCCTTTGAGTGCATTATCTAGGAAAGAACCTGGTAGAGCATCCCACACTTACAAATGCTCCACATGTGGGTTTCACATGCCACCAACTCCACATTCACAGGCAACTTCAGCGCCACAGCCGTTTTCAGATAGCCCTCAATGCAAAGGCTCTAGACGCAAATATTGGTGTGAGAGCTAATTCAATCAAGGAAACACTGCATGTTGGTGAAGGGCATATTGAAGAAGGATCAGCCGAGTGGTTCTTGTGGGAGAACAACTCCATTTGGCTCACTAACTTCACACACCATCAGGCTTCCAAGCAGCTCTCAAGGAAACTCAGTTTTCACACGCTATGCTTAGTGCCCTTTGAGTGCCTAGGACTGAAATGAAGCTTGGTGAGCATCCCACACAAACGAATGCTCCACATGCGGGTTTCACATGCCACCAACTCCACAATCACAGGCAACTTCAGCGCCACAGCCGTTTTCAGATAGCCCTCAATGCAAAGGCTCTAGACGCAAATATTGGTGTGAGAGCTAATTCAATCAAGGAAACACTGCATGTTGGTGAAGGGCATATTGAAGAAGGATCAGCCGAGTGGTTCTTGTGGGAGAACAACTCCATTTGGCTCACTAACTTCACACACCATTAGGCTTACAAGCAGCTCTCAAGGAAACTCAGTTTTCACACTCTATGCTTAGTGCCCTTTGAGTGCATTATCTAGGAATGAACCTGGTAGAGCATCCCACACAAACGAATGCTCCACATGCGGGTTTCACATGCCACCAACTCCACATTCACAGGCAACTTCAGCGCCACAGCCGTTTTCAGATAGCCCTCAATGCAAAGGCTCTAGACGCAAAAATTGGTGTGAGAGCTAATTCAATCAAGGAAACACTGCATGTTGGTGAAGGGCATATTGAAGAAGGATCAGCCGAGTGGTTCTTGTGGGAGAACAACTCCATTTGGCTCACTAAGTTCACACACCATCAGGCTTCCAAGCAGCTCTCAAGGAAACTCCGGTTTCACACTCTATGCTTAGTGCACTTTGTGTGCCTTTGACTGAAATGAAGCTTGGTGAGCATCCCACACTTACAAATGCTCCACATGCGGGTTTCACATGCCAGCAACTCCACATTCAAAGGCAACTTCAGCGCCACAGCCGTTTTCAGATAGCCCTCAATGCAAAGGCTCTAGACGCAAATATTGGTGTGAGAGCTAATTCAATCAAAGAAACACTGCATGTTGGTGAAGGGCATATTGAAGAAGGATCAGCCGAGTGGTTCTTGTGGGAGAACAACTCCATTTGGCTCACTAACTTCACACACCATCAGGCTTCCAAGCAGCTCTCAAGGAAACTCAGTTTTCACACTCTATGCTTAGTGCCCTTTGAGTGCATTATCTAGGAATGAACCTGGTAGAGCATCCCACACTTACAAATGCTCCACATGCGGGTTTCACATGCCACCAACTCCACATTCACAGGCAACTTCAGCGCCACAGCCGTTTTCAGATAGCCCTCAATGCAAAGGCTCTAGACGCAAATATTGGTGTGAGAGCTAATTCAATCAAGGAAGCACTGCATGTTGGTGCAGGGCATATTGAAGAAGGATCAGCCGAGTGGTTCTTGTGGGAGAACAACTCCATTTGGCTCACTAACTTCACACACCATCAGGCTTCCAAGCAGCTCTCAAGGAAACTCAGTTTTCACACTCTATGCTTAGTGCACTTTGTGTGCCTTTGACTGAAATGAAGCTTGGTGAGCATCCCACACAAATGAATGCTCCACATGCGGGTTTCACATGCCAGCAACTCCACATTCACAGGCAACTTCAGCGCCACAGCCGTTTTCAGATAGCCCTCAATGCAAAGGCTCTAGACGCAAATATTGGTGTGAGAGCTAATTCAATCAAGGAAACACTGCATGTTGGTGAAGGGCATATTGAAGAAGGATCAGCCGAGTGGTTCTTGTGGGAGAACAACTCCATTTGGCTCACTAACTTCACACACCATCAGGCTTCCAAGCAGCTCTCAAGGAAACTCAGTTTTCACACGCTATGCTTAGTGCCCTTTGAGTGCATTATCTAGGAATGAACCTGGTAGAGCATCCCACACTTACAAATGCTCCACATGCGGGTTTCACATGCCACCAACTCCACATTCACAGGCAACTTCAGCGCCACAGCCGTTTTCAGATAGCCCACAATGCAAAGGCTCTAGACGCAAATATTGGTGTGAGAGCTAATTCAATCAAGGAAGCACTGCATGTTGGTGAAGGGCATATTGAAGAAGGATCAGCCGAGTGGTTCTTGTGGGAGAACAACTCCATTTGGCTCACTAACTTCACAAACCATCAGGCTTCCAAGCAGCTCTCAAGGAAACTCAGTTTTCACACTCTATGCTTAGTGCCCTTTGAGTGCCTAGGACTGAAAAGAAGCTTGGTGAGCATGCCACACAAACGAATGCTCCACATGCGGGTTTCACATGCCACCAACTCCACATTCACAGGCAACTTCAGCGCCACAGCCGTTTTCAGATAGCCCTCAATGCAAAGGCTCTAGACGCAAATATTGGTGTGAGAGCTAATTCAATCAAAGAAACACTGCATGTTGGTGAAGGGCATATTGAAGAAGGATCAGCCGAGTGGTTCTTGTGGGAGAACAACTCCATTTGGCTCACTAACTTCACACACCATCAGGCTTCCAAGCAGCTCTCAAGGAAACTCACTTTTCACACTCTATGCTTAGTGCCCTTTGAGTGCATTATCTAGGAATGAACCTGGTAGAGCATCCCACACTTACAAATGCTCCACATGCGGGTTTCACATGCCACCAACTCCACATTCACAGGCAACTTCAGCGCCACAGCCGTTTTCAGATAGCCCTCAATGCAAAGGCTCTAGACGCAAATATTGGTGTGAGAGCTAATTCAATCAAAGAAACACTGCATGTTGGTGAAGGGCATATTGAAGAAGGATCAGCCGAGTGGTTCTTGTGGGAGAACAACTCCATTTGGCTCACTAACTTCACACACCATCAGGCTTCCAAGCAGCTCTCAAGGAAACTCACTTTTCACACGCTATGCTTAGTGCCCTTTGAGTGCATTATCTAGGAATGAACCTGGTAGAGCATCCCACACTTACAAATGCTCCACATGCGGGTTTCACATGCCACCAACTCCACATTCACAGGCAACTTCAGCGCCACAGCCGTTTTCAGATAGCCCTCAATGCAAAGGCTCTAGACGCAAATATTGGTGTGAGAGCTAATTCAATCAAGGAAGCACTGCATGTTGGTGAAGGGCATATTGAAGAAGGATCAGCCGAGTGGTTCTTGTGGGAGAACAACTCCATTTGGCTCACTAACTTCACACACCATCAGGCTTCCAAGCAGCTCTCAAGGAAACTCAGTTTTCACACTCTATGCTTAGTGCACTTTGTGTGCCTTTGACTGAAATGAAGCTTGGTGAGCATCCCACACTTACAAATGCTCCACATGCGGGTTTCACATGCCACCAACTCCACATTCACAGGCAACTTCAGCGCCACAGCCGTTTTCAGATAGCCCTCAATGCAAAGGCTCTAGACGCAACTATTGGTGTGAGAGCTAATTCAATCAAGGAAACACTGCATGTTGGTGAAGGGCATATTGAAGAAGGATCAGCCGAGTGGTTCTTGTGGGAGAACAACTGCATTTGGCTCACTAACTTCACACACCATCAGGCTTCCAAGCAGCTCTCAAGGAAACTCAGTTTTCACACTCTATGCTTAGTGCCCTTTGAGTGCATTATCTAGGAATGAACCTGGTAGAGCATCCCACATAAATGAAGGCTCCACTTGCGGGTTTCACATGCCACCAACTCCACATTCACAGGCAAATTCAGCGCCACAGTCGTTTTCAGATAGCCCTCAATGCAAAGGCTCTAGACGCAAATATTGGTGTGAGAGCTAATTCAATCAAGGAAACACTGCATGTTGGTGAAGGGCATATTGAAGAAGGATCAGCTGAGTGGTTCTTGTGGGAGAACAACTCCATTTGGCTCACTAACTTCACACACCATCAGGCTTCCAAGCAGCTCTCAAGGAAACTCAGTTTTCACACTCTATGCTTAGTGCCCTTTGAGTGCATTATCTAGGAAAGAACCTGGTAGAGCATCCCACACTTACAAATGCTCCACATGCGGGTTTCACATGACACCAACTCCACATTCACAGGCAACTTCAGCGCCACAGCCGTTTTCAGATAGCCCACAATGCAAAGGCTCTAGACGCAAATATTGGTGTGAGAGCTAATTCAATCAAGGAAGCACTGCATGTTGGTGAAGGGCATATTGAAGAAGGATCAGCCGAGTGGTTCTTGTGGGAGAACAACTCCATTTGGCTCACTAACTTCACACACCATCAGGCTTCCAAGCAGCTCTCAAGGAAACTCAGTTTTCACACTCTATGCTTAGTGCCCTTTGAGTGCCTAGGACTGAAAAGAAGCTTGGTGAGCATGCCACACAAACGAATGCTCCACATGCGGGTTTCACATGCCACCAACTCCACATTCACAGGCAACTTCAGCGCCACAGCCGTTTTCAGATAGCCCTCAATGCAAAGGCTCTAGACGCAAATATTGGTGTGAGAGCTAATTCAATCAAGGAAACACTGCATGTTGGTGAAGGGCATATTGAAGAAGGATCAGCCGAGTGGTTCTTGTGGGAGAACAACTTCATTTGGCTCACTAACTTCACACACCATCAGCCTTCCAAGCAGCTCTCAAGGAAACTCACTTTTCACACTCTATGCTTAGTGCCCTTTGAGTGCATTATCTAGGAATGAACCTGGTAGAGCATCCCACATAAATGAAGGCTCCACTTGCGGGTTTCACATGCCACCAACTCCACAATCACAGGCAACTTCAGCGCCACAGCCGTTTTCAGATAGCCCTCAATGCAAAGGCTCTAGACGCAAATATTGGTGTGAGAGCTAATTCAATCAAGGAAACACTGCATGTTGGTGAAGGGCATATTGAAGAAGGATCAGCCGAGTGGTTCTTGTGGGAGAACAACTCCATTTGGCTCACTAACTTCACACACCATTAGGCTTACAAGCAGCTCTCAAGGAAACTCAGTTTTCACACTCTATGCTTAGTGCCCTTTGAGTGCATTATCTAGGAATGAACCTGGTAGAGCATCCCACACAAACGAATGCTCCACATGCGGGTTTCACATGCCACCAACTCCACATTCACAGGCAACTTCAGCGCCACAGCCGTTTTCAGATAGCCCTCAATGCAAAGGCTCTAGACGCAAAAATTGGTGTGAGAGCTAATTCAATCAAGGAAACACTGCATGTTGGTGAAGGGCATATTGAAGAAGGATCAGCCGAGTGGTTCTTGTGGGAGAACAACTCCATTTGGCTCACTAAGTTCACACACCATCAGGCTTCCAAGCAGCTCTCAAGGAAACTCCGGTTTCACACTCTATGCTTAGTGCACTTTGTGTGCCTTTGACTGAAATGAAGCTTGGTGAGCATCCCACACTTACAAATGCTCCACATGCGGGTTTCACATGCCAGCAACTCCACATTCAAAGGCAACTTCAGCGCCACAGCCGTTTTCAGATAGCCCTCAATGCAAAGGCTCTAGACGCAAATATTGGTGTGAGAGCTAATTCAATCAAAGAAACACTGCATGTTGGTGAAGGGCATATTGAAGAAGGATCAGCCGAGTGGTTCTTGTGGGAGAACAACTCCATTTGGCTCACTAACTTCACACACCATCAGGCTTCCAAGCAGCTCTCAAGGAAACTCAGTTTTCACACTCTATGCTTAGTGCCCTTTGAGTGCATTATCTAGGAATGAACCTGGTAGAGCATCCCACACTTACAAATGCTCCACATGCGGGTTTCACATGCCACCAACTCCACATTCACAGGCAACTTCAGCGCCACAGCCGTTTTCAGATAGCCCTCAATGCAAAGGCTCTAGACGCAAATATTGGTGTGAGAGCTAATTCAATCAAGGAAGCACTGCATGTTGGTGCAGGGCATATTGAAGAAGGATCAGCCGAGTGGTTCTTGTGGGAGAACAACTCCATTTGGCTCACTAACTTCACACACCATCAGGCTTCCAAGCAGCTCTCAAGGAAACTCAGTTTTCACACTCTATGCTTAGTGCACTTTGTGTGCCTTTGACTGAAATGAAGCTTGGTGAGCATCCCACACAAATGAATGCTCCACATGCGGGTTTCACATGCCACCAACTCCACATTCACAGGCAACTTCAGCGCCACAGCCGTTTTCAGATAGCCCTCAATGCAAAGGCTCTAGACGCAAATATTGGTGTGAGAGCTAATTCAATCAAGGAAACACTGCATGTTGGTGAAGGGCATATTGAAGAAGGATCAGCCGAGTGGTTCTTGTGGGAGAACAACTCCATTTGGCTCACTAACTTCACACACCATCAGGCTTCCAAGCAGCTCTCAAGGAAACTCAGTTTTCACACGCTATGCTTAGTGCCCTTTGAGTGCATTATCTAGGAATGAACCTGGTAGAGCATCCCACACTTACAAATGCTCCACATGCGGGTTTCACATGCCACCAACTCCACATTCACAGGCAACTTCAGCGCCACAGCCGTTTTCAGATAGCCCACAATGCAAAGGCTCTAGACGCAAATATTGGTGTGAGAGCTAATTCAATCAAGGAAGCACTGCATGTTGGTGAAGGGCATATTGAAGAAGGATCAGCCGAGTGGTTCTTGTGGGAGAACAACTCCATTTGGCTCACTAACTTCACAAACCATCAGGCTTCCAAGCAGCTCTCAAGGAAACTCAGTTTTCACACTCTATGCTTAGTGCCCTTTGAGTGCCTAGGACTGAAAAGAAGCTTGGTGAGCATGCCACACAAACGAATGCTCCACATGCGGGTTTCACATGCCACCAACTCCACATTCACAGGCAACTTCAGCGCCACAGCCGTTTTCAGATAGCCCTCAATGCAAAGGCTCTAGACGCAAATATTGGTGTGAGAGCTAATTCAATCAAAGAAACACTGCATGTTGGTGAAGGGCATATTGAAGAAGGATCAGCCGAGTGGTTCTTGTGGGAGAACAACTCCATTTGGCTCACTAACTTCACACACCATCAGGCTTCCAAGCAGCTCTCAAGGAAACTCACTTTTCACACTCTATGCTTAGTGCCCTTTGAGTGCATTATCTAGGAATGAACCTGGTAGAGCATCCCACACTTACAAATGCTCCACATGCGGGTTTCACATGCCACCAACTCCACATTCACAGGCAACTTCAGCGCCACAGCCGTTTTCAGATAGCCCTCAATGCAAAGGCTCTAGACGCAAATATTGGTGTGAGAGCTAATTCAATCAAAGAAACACTGCATGTTGGTGAAGGGCATATTGAAGAAGGATCAGCCGAGTGGTTCTTGTGGGAGAACAACTCCATTTGGCTCACTAACTTCACACACCATCAGGCTTCCAAGCAGCTCTCAAGGAAACTCACTTTTCACACGCTATGCTTAGTGCCCTTTGAGTGCATTATCTAGGAATGAACCTGGTAGAGCATCCCACACTTACAAATGCTCCACATGCGGGTTTCACATGCCACCAACTCCACATTCACAGGCAACTTCAGCGCCACAGCCGTTTTCAGATAGCCCTCAATGCAAAGGCTCTAGACGCAAATATTGGTGTGAGAGCTAATTCAATCAAGGAAGCACTGCATGTTGGTGAAGGGCATATTGAAGAAGGATCAGCCGAGTGGTTCTTGTGGGAGAACAACTCCATTTGGCTCACTAACTTCACACACCATCAGGCTTCCAAGCAGCTCTCAAGGAAACTCAGTTTTCACACTCTATGCTTAGTGCACTTTGTGTGCCTTTGACTGAAATGAAGCTTGGTGAGCATCCCACACTTACAAATGCTCCACATGCGGGTTTCACATGCCACCAACTCCACATTCACAGGCAACTTCAGCGCCACAGCCGTTTTCAGATAGCCCTCAATGCAAAGGCTCTAGACGCAACTATTGGTGTGAGAGCTAATTCAATCAAGGAAACACTGCATGTTGGTGAAGGGCATATTGAAGAAGGATCAGCCGAGTGGTTCTTGTGGGAGAACAACTGCATTTGGCTCACTAACTTCACACACCATCAGGCTTCCAAGCAGCTCTCAAGGAAACTCAGTTTTCACACTCTATGCTTAGTGCCCTTTGAGTGCATTATCTAGGAATGAACCTGGTAGAGCATCCCACATAAATGAAGGCTCCACTTGCGGGTTTCACATGCCACCAACTCCACATTCACAGGCAAATTCAGCGCCACAGTCGTTTTCAGATAGCCCTCAATGCAAAGGCTCTAGACGCAAATATTGGTGTGAGAGCTAATTCAATCAAGGAAACACTGCATGTTGGTGAAGGGCATATTGAAGAAGGATCAGCTGAGTGGTTCTTGTGGGAGAACAACTCCATTTGGCTCACTAACTTCACACACCATCAGGCTTCCAAGCAGCTCTCAAGGAAACTCAGTTTTCACACTCTATGCTTAGTGCCCTTTGAGTGCATTATCTAGGAAAGAACCTGGTAGAGCATCCCACACTTACAAATGCTCCACATGCGGGTTTCACATGACACCAACTCCACATTCACAGGCAACTTCAGCGCCACAGCCGTTTTCAGATAGCCCACAATGCAAAGGCTCTAGACGCAAATATTGGTGTGAGAGCTAATTCAATCAAGGAAGCACTGCATGTTGGTGAAGGGCATATTGAAGAAGGATCAGCCGAGTGGTTCTTGTGGGAGAACAACTCCATTTGGCTCACTAACTTCACACACCATCAGGCTTCCAAGCAGCTCTCAAGGAAACTCAGTTTTCACACTCTATGCTTAGTGCCCTTTGAGTGCCTAGGACTGAAAAGAAGCTTGGTGAGCATGCCACACAAACGAATGCTCCACATGCGGGTTTCACATGCCACCAACTCCACATTCACAGGCAACTTCAGCGCCACAGCCGTTTTCAGATAGCCCTCAATGCAAAGGCTCTAGACGCAAATATTGGTGTGAGAGCTAATTCAATCAAGGAAACACTGCATGTTGGTGAAGGGCATATTGAAGAAGGATCAGCCGAGTGGTTCTTGTGGGAGAACAACTTCATTTGGCTCACTAACTTCACACACCATCAGCCTTCCAAGCAGCTCTCAAGGAAACTCACTTTTCACACTCTATGCTTAGTGCCCTTTGAGTGCATTATCTAGGAATGAACCTGGTAGAGCATCCCACATAAATGAAGGCTCCACTTGCGGGTTTCACATGCCACCAACTCCACATTCACAGGCAAATTCAGCGCCACAGTCGTTTTCAGATAGCCCTCAATGCAAAGGCTCTAGACGCAAATATTGGTGTGAGAGCTAATTCAATCAAGGAAACACTGCATGTTGGTGAAGGGCATATTGAAGAAGGATCAGCTGAGTGGTTCTTGTGGGAGAACAACTCCATTTGGCTCACTAACTTCACACACCATCAGGCTTCCAAGCAGCTCTCAAGGAAACTCAGTTTTCACACTCTATGCTTAGTGCCCTTTGAGTGCATTATCTAGGAAAGAACCTGGTAGAGCATCCCACACTTACAAATGCTCCACAGGCGGGTTTCACATGCCACCAACTCCACATTCACAGGCAACTTCAGCGCCACAGCCGTTTTCAGATAGCCCACAATGCAAAGGCTCTAGACGCAAATATTGGTGTGAGAGCTAATTCAATCAAGGAAACACTGCATGTTGGTGAAGGGCATATTGAAGAAGGATCAGCCGAGTGGTTCTTGTGGGAGAACAACTCCATTTGGCTCACTAACTTCACACACCATCTGGCTTCCAAGCAGCTCTCAAGGAAACTCAGTTTTCACACTCTATGCTTTGTGCAATTTGTGTGCCTTTGACTGAAAAGAAACTTGGTGAGCATCCCACACTTACAAATGCTCCACATGCGGGTTTCACATGCCACAAACTCCACATTCAATGGCAACTTCAGCGCCACAGCCGTTTTCAGATAGCCCTCAATGCAAAGGCTCTAGACGCAAATATTGGTGTGAGAGCTAATTCAATCAAGGAAACACTGCATGTTGGTGAAGGGCATATTGAAGAAGGATCAGCCGAGTGGTTCTTGTGGGAGAACAACTCCATTTGGCTCACTACCTTCACACACCATCAGGCTTCCAAGCAGTTCTCAAGGAAACTCAGTTTTCACACTCTATGCTTAGTGCCCTTTGAGTGCATTATCTAGGAATGAACCTGGTAGAGCATCCCACACAAATCAATGCTCCACTTGCGGGTTTCTCATGCCACCAACTCCACATTCACAGGCAACTTCAGCGCCACAGCCGTTTTCAGATAGCCCACAATGCAAAGGGTCTAGACGCAAATATTGGTGTGAGAGCTAATTCAATCAAGGAAACACTGCATGTTGGTGAAGGGCATATTGAAGAAGGATCAGCCGAGTGGTACTTGTGGGAGAACAACTCCATTCGGCTCACTAACTTCACACACCATCAGGCTTCCAAGCAGCTCTCAAGGAAACTCAGTTTTCACACTCTATGCTTAGTGCCCTTTGAAGGCCTAGGACTGAAATTAAGCTTGGTGAGCATCCCACACAAACGAACCCTCCACATGCGGGTTTCACATGGCACCAACTCCACATTCACAGGCAACTTCAGCGCCACAGCCGTTTTCAGATAGCCCACAATGCAAATGCTCTAGACGCAAATATTGGTGTGAGAGCTAATTCAATCAAGGAAACACTGCATGTTGGTGAAGGGCATATTGAAGAAGGATCAGCCGAGTGGTTCTTGTGGGAGAACAACTCCATTTGGCTCACTACCTTCACACACCATCAGGCTTCCAAACAGCTCTCAAGGAAACTGCGTTTTCACACTCTATGCTTAGTGCCCTTTGAGTGCATTATCTAGGAATGAACCTGGTAGAGCATCCCACACAAACGAATGCTCCACATGCGGGTTTCACATGCCACCAACTCCACATTCACAGGCAACTTCAGCGCCACAGTCGTTTTCAGATAGCCCTCAATGCAAAGGCTCTAGACGCAAATATTGGTGTGAGAGCTAATTCAATCAAGGAAACACTGCATGTTGGTGAAGGGCATATTGAAGAAGGATCAGCCGAGTGGTTCTTGTGGAAGAACAACTCCATTTGGCTCACTAACTTCACACAACATCAGGCTTCCAAGCAGCTCTCAAGGAAACTCAGTTTTCACACTCTATGCTTAGTGCCCTTTCAGTGCATTATCTAGCAATGAACCTGGTAGAGCATCCCACACAAATGAATGCTCCACATGCAGGTTTCACATGCCACCAACTCCACATCCTCAGGCAACTTCAGCGCCACAGCCGTTTTCAGATAGCCCTCAATGCAAAGGCTCTAGACGCAAATATTGGTGTGAGAGCTAATTCAATCAAGGAAACACTGCATGTTGGTGAAGGGCATATTGAAGAAGGATCAGCCGAGTGGTTCTTGTGGGAGAACAACTCCATTTGGCTCACTAACTTCACACACCATCAGGCTTCCAAGCAGCTCTCAAGGAAACTCAGTTTTCACACTCTATGCTTAGTGCCCTTTGAGTGCATTATCTAGCAATGAACCTGGTAGAGCATCCCACACAAATGAATGCTCCACATGCAGGTTTCACATGCCACCAACTCCACATTCACAGGCAACTTCAGCGCCACAGCCGTTTTCCGATAGCCCTCAATGCACAGGCTCTAGACGCAAATATTGGTGTGAGAGCTAATTCAATCAAGGAAACACTGCATGTTGGTGACGGGCATATTGAAGAAGGATCAGCCGAGTGGTTCTTGTGGGAGAACAACTCCATTTGGCTCACTAACTTCACACACCATCAGGCTTCCAAGCAGCTCTCAAGGAAACTCAGTTTTCACACTCTATGCTTAGTGCCCTTTGAGTGCCTAGGACTGAAATGAAGCTTGGTGAGCATCCCACACAAACGAATGCTCCACATGCGGGTTTCACATGCCACCAACTCCACATTCACAGGCAACTTCAGCGCCACAGCCGTTTTCAGATAGCCCTCAATGCAAAGGCTCTAGACGCAAATATTGGTGTGAGAGCTAATTCAATCAAGGAAACACTGCATGTTGGTGCAGGGCGTATTGAAGAAGGATCAGCCGAGTGGTTCTTGTGGGAGAACAACTCCATTTGGCTCACTAACTTCACACACCATCAGGCTTCCAAGCAGCTCTCAAGGAAACTCACTTTTCACACTCTATGCTTAGTGCCCTTTGAGTGCATTATCTAGCAATGAACCTGGTAGAGCATCCCACACAAATGAATGCTCCACATGCAGGTTTCACATGCCACCAACTCCACATTTACAGGCAACTTCAGCGCCACAGCCGTTTTCAGATAGCCCTCAATGCAAAGGCTCTAGACGCAAATATTGGTGTGAGAGCTAATTCAATCAAGGAAACACTGCATGTTGGTGAAGGGCATATTGAAGAAGGATCAGCCGAGTGGTTCTTGTGGGAGAACAACTCCATTTGGCTCACTAACTTCACACACCATCTGGCTTCCAAGCAGCTCTCAAGGAAACTCAGTCTTCACACTCTATGCTTAGTGCATTTTGTGTGCCTTTGACTGAAATGAAGCTTGGTGAGCTCCCACACTTACAAATGCTCCACATGCGGGTTTCACATGCCACCAACTCCACATTCTCAGGCAACTTCAGCGCCACAGCCGTTTTCAGATAGCCCTCAATGCAAAGGCTCTAGACGCAAATATTGGTGTGAGAGCTAATTCAATCAAGGAAACACTGCATGTTGGTGAAGGGCATATTGAAGAAGGATCAGCCGAGTGGTTCTTGTGGGAGAACAACTCCATTTGGCTCACTAACTTCACACACCATCAGGCTTCCAAGCAGCTCTCAAGGAAACTCAGTTTTCACACTCTATGCTTAGTGCCCTTTGAGGGCATTATCTAGGAATGAACCTGGTAGAGCATCCCACACAAACGAATGCTCCACATGCGGGTTTCACATGCCACCAACTCCACATTCACAGGCAACTTCAGCTTCACAGCCGTTTTCAGATAGCCCTCAATGCAAAGGCTCTAGACGCAAATATTGGTGTGAGAGCTAATTCAATCAAGGAAACACTGCATGTTGGTGAAGGGCATATTGAAGAAGGATCAGCCGAGTGGTTCTTGTGGGAGAACAACTCCATTTGGCTCACTAACTTCACACACCATCAGGCTTCCAAGCAGCTCTCAAGGAAACTCAGTTTTCACACTCTATGCTTAGTGCACTTTGAGAGCCTAGGACTGAAAAGAAGCTTGGTGAGCATCCCACACAAACGAATGCTCCACATGCGGGTTTCACATGCCACCAACTCCACATTCACAGGCAACTTCAGCGCCACAGCCGTTTTCAGATAGCCCTCAATGCAAAGGCTCTAGACACAAATATTGGTGTGAGAGCTAATTCAATCAAGGAAACACTGCATGTTGGTGAAGGGCATATTGAAGAAGGATCAGCCGAGTGGTACTTGTGGGAGAACAACTCCATTCGGCTCACTAACTTCACACACCATCAGGCTTCCAAGCAGCTCTCAAGGAAACTCAGTTTTCACACTCTATGCTTAGTGCCCTTTGAGGGCCTAGGACTGAAATTAAGCTTGGTGAGCATCCCACACAAACGAACCCTCCACATGCGGGTTTCACATGGCACCAACTCCACATTCACAGGCAACTTCAGCGCCACAGCCGTTTTCAGATAGCCCACAATGCACATGCTCTAGACGCAAATATTGGTGTGAGAGCTAATTCAATCAAGGAAACACTGCATGTTGGTGAAGGGCATATTGAAGAAGGATCAGCCGAGTGGTTCTTGTGCGAGAACAACTCCATTTGGCTCACTAACTTCACACACCATCAGGCTTACAAGCAGCTCTCAAGGAAACTCAGTTTTCACACTCTATGCTTAGTGCCCTTTGAGTGCATTATCTAGCAATGAACCTGGTAGAGCATCGCACTCAAACGAATGCTCCACATGCGGGTTTCACATGCCACCAACTCCACATTCACAGGCAACTTCAGCTTCACAGCCGTTTTCAGATAGCCCTCAATGCAAAGGCTCTAGATGCAAATATTGGTGTGAGAGCTAATTCAATCAGGGAAACACTGCATGTTGGTGAAGGGCATATTGAAGAAGGATCAGCCGAGTGGTTCTTGTTGGAGAACAACTCCATTTGGCTCACTAACTTCACACACCATCAGGCTTCCAAGCAGCTCTCAAGGAAACTCAGTTTTCACACTCTATGCTTAGTGCCCTTTGAGTGCATTATGTAGGAATGAACCTAGTAGAGCATCCCACACAAACGAATGCTCCACATGCGGGTTTCACATGCCACCAACTCCACATTCACAGGCAACTTCAGCGCCACAGCCGTTTTCAGATAGCCCTCAATGCAAAGGCTCTAAACGCAAATATTGGTGTGAGAGCTAATTCAATCAAGGAAACACTGCATGTTGGTGAAGGGCATACTGAAGAAGGATCAGCCGAGTGGTTCTTGTGGGAGAACAACTCCATTTGGCTCACTAACTTCACACACCATCAGGCTTCCAAGCAGCTCTCAAGGAAACTCAGTTTTCACACTCTATGCTTAGTGCCTTTTGCGTGCATTATCTAGCAATGAACCTGGTAGAGCATCCCACACAAACGAATGCTCCACATGCGGGTTTCACATGCCACCAACTCCACATTCACAGGCAACTTCAGCGCCACAGCCGTTTTCAGATAGCCCTCAATGCAAAGGCTCTAGACGCAAATATTGGTGTGAGAGCGAATTCAATCAAGGAAACACTGCATGTTGGTGAAGGGCATAGTGAAGAAGGATCAGCCGACTGGTTCTTGTGGGAGAACAACTCCATTTGGCTCACTAACTTCACACACCATCAGGCTTACAAGCAGCTCTCAAGGAAACTCAGTTTTCACACTCTATGCTTAGTGCCCTTTGAGTGCATTATCTAGGAATGAACCTGGTAGAGCATCCCACACAAACGAATGCTCCACATGCGGGTTTCACATGCCACCAACTCCACATTCACAGGCAACTTCAGCGCCACAGCCGTTTTCAGATAGCCCTCAATGCAAAGGCTCTAGACGCAAATATTGGTGTGAGAGCTAATTCAATCAAGGAAACACTGCATGTTGGTGAAGGGCATATTGAAGAAGGATCAGCCGAGTGGTTCTTGTGGGAGAACAACTCCATTTGGCTCACTAACTTCACACACCATCAGGTTCCAAGCTGCTCTCAAGGAAACTCAGTTTTCACACTCTATGCTTAGTGCCCTTTGAGTGCATTATCTAGGAACGAACCTGGTAGAGCATCCCACACAAACGAATGCTCCACATGCGGTTTCACATGCCACCAACTCCACATTCACAGGCAACTTCAGCGCCACAGCCGTTTTCAGATAGCCCTCAATGCAAAGACTCTAGACGCAAATATTGGTGTGAGAGCTAATTCAATCAAGGAAACACTGCATGTTGGTGAAGGGCATATTGAAGAAGGATCAGCCGAGTGGTTCTTGTGGGAGAACAACTCCATTTGGCTCACTAACTTCACACACCATCAGGCTTCCAAGCAGCTCTCAAGGAAACTCAGTTTTTACTCTCTATGCTTAGTGCCCTTTGAGTGCATTATCTAGCAATGAACCTGGTAGAGCATTCCACACAAATGAATGCTGCACTTTCGGGTTTCACATGCCACCAACTCCACATTCACAGGCAACTTCAGCGCCACAGCCGTTTTCAGATAGCCCTCAATGCAAAGGCTCTAGATGCAAATATTGGTGTGAGAGCTAATACAATCAAAGAAACAGTGCATGTTGGTGAAGGGCATATTGAAGAAGGATCAGCCGAGTGGTTCTTGTGGGAGGAACAACTCCATTTGGCTCACTAACTTCACACACCATCAGGCTTCCAAGCAGCTCTCAAGGAAACTCAGTTTTCACACTCTATGCTTAGTGCCCTTTGAGTGCCTAGGACTGAAATTAAGCTTGGTGAGCATCCCACACAAATGAATGCTCCACATGCGGGTTTAACATGCCACCAACTCCACATTCACAGGCAACTTCAGCGTCACAGCCGTTTTCAGATAGCCCTCAATGCAAAGGCTCTAGACGCAAATATTGGTGTGAGAGCTAATTCAATCAAGGAAACACTGCATGTTGTGAAGGGCATATTGAAGAAGGATCAGCCGAGTGGTTCTTGTGGGAGAACAACTCCATTTGGCTCACTAACTTCACACACCATCAGGCTTCCAAGCAGCTCTCAAGGAAACTCAGTTTTCACACTCTATGCTTAGTGCCCTTTTGAGTGCATTCTCTAGAATGAACCTGGTAGAGCATCCCACACAAACGAATGCTCCACTTGCGGGTTTCACATGCCACCAACTCCACATTCACAGGCAAATTCAGCGCCACAGCCGTTTTCAGATAGCCCTCAATGCAAAGGCTCTAGACGCAAATATTGGTGTGAGAGCTAATTCAATCAAGGAAACACTGCATGTTGGTGAAGGGCATATTGAAGAAGGATCAGCCGAGTGGTTCTTGTGGAGAACAACTCCATTTGGCTCACTAACTTCACACACCATCAGGCTTCCAAGCAGCTCTCAAGGAAACTCAGTTTTCACACTCTATGCTTAGTGCCCTTAGAGAGCCTAGGACTGAAAAGAAGCTTGGTGAGCATCCCACACAAACGAATGCTCCACATGCGGGTTTCACATGCCACCAACTCCACATTCACAGGCAACTTCAGCGCCACAGCCGTTTTCAGATAGCCCTCAATACAAAGGCTCTAGACACAAATATTGGTGTGAGAGCTAATTCAATCAAGGAAACACTGCATGTTGGTGAAGGGCATATTGAAGAAGGATCAGCCGAGTGGTACTTGTGGCAGAACAACTCCATTTGGCTCACTAACTTCACACACCATCAGGCTTCCAAGCAGCTCTCAAGGAAACTCATTTTCACACTCTAAGCTTAGTGCCCTTTGAGTGAGTAGGACTGAAATGAAGCTTGGTGAGCTCCCACACAAACGAATGCTCCACATGCGGGTTTCACATGCCACCAACTCCACATTCACAGGCAACTTCAGCTTCACAGCCGTTTTCAGATAGCCCTCAATGCAAAGGCTCTAGACGCAAATATTGGTGTGAGAGCTAATTCAATCAAGGAAACACTGCATGTTGGTGAAGGGCATATTGAAGAAGGATCAGCCGAGTGGTTCTTGTGGGAGAACAACTCCATTTGGCTCACTAACTTCACACACCATCAGGCTTCCAAGCAGCTCTCAAGGAAACTCAGTTTTCACACTCTATGCTTAGTGCCCTTTGAGGGCATTATCTAGGAATGAACCTGGTAGAGCATCCCACACAAACGAATGCTCCACATGCGGGTTTCACATGCCACCAACTCCACATTCACAGGCAACTTCAGCTTCACAGCCGTTTTCAGATAGCCCTCAATGCAAAGGCTCTAGACGCAAATATTGGTGTGAAAGCTAATTCAATCAAGGAAACACTGCATGTTGGTGAAGGGCATATTGAAGAAGGATCAGCCGAGTGGTTCTTGTGGGAGAACAACTCCATTTGGCTCACTAACTTCACACACCATCAGGCTTCCAAGCAGCTCTCAAGGAAACTCAGTTTTCACACTCTATGCTTAGTGCACTTTGAGAGCCTAGGACTGAAAAGAAGCTTGGTGAGCATCCCACACAAACGAATGCTCCACATGCGGGTTCACATGCCACCAACTCCACATTCACAGGCAACTTCAGCGCCACAGCCGTTTTCAGATAGCCCTCAATGCAAAGGCTCTAGACACAAATTTGGTGTGAGAGCTAATTCAATCAAGGATCACTGCATGTTGGTGAAGGGCATATTGAAGAAGGATCAGCCGAGTGGTACTTGTGGGAGAACAACTCCATTCGGCTCACTAACTTCACACACCATCAGGCTTCCAAGCAGCTCTCAAGGAAACTCAGTTTTCACACTCTATGCTTAGTGCCCTTTGAGGGCCTAGGACTGAAATTAAGCTTGGTGAGCATCCCACACAAACGAACCCTCCACATGCGGGTTTCACATGGCACCAACTCCACATTCACAGGCAACTTCAGCGCCACAGCCGTTTAATCAGATAGCCCACAATGCAAATGCTCTAGACGCAAATATTGGTGTGAGAGCTAATTCAATCAAGGAAACACTGCATGTTGGTGAAGGGCATATTGAAGAAGGATCAGCCGAGTGGTTCTTGTGCGAGAACAACTCCATTTGGCTCACTAACTTCACACACCATCAGGCTTACAAGCAGCTCTCAAGGAAACTCAGTTTTCACACTCTATGCTTAGTGCCCTTTGAGTGCATTATCTAGCAATGAACCTGGTAGAGCATCGCACTCAAACCAATGCTCCACATGCGGGTTTCACATGCCACCAACTCCACATTCACAGGCAACTTCAGCGCCACAGCCGTTTTCAGATAGCCCTCAATGCAAAGGCTCTAGATGCAAATATTGGTGTGAGAGCTAATTCAATCAGGGAAACACTGCATGTTGGTGAAGGGCATATTGAAGAAGGATCAGCCGAGTGGTTCTTGTTGGAGAACAACTCCATTTGGCTCACTAACTTCACACACCATCAGGCTTCCAAGCAGCTCTCAAGGAAACTCAGTTTTCACACTCTATGCTTAGTGCCCTTTGAGTGCATTATGTAGGAATGAACCTAGTAGAGCATCCCACACAAACGAATGCTCCACATGCGGGTTTCACATGCCACCAACTCCACATTCACAGGCAACTTCAGCGCCACAGCCGTTTTCAGATAGCCCTCAATGCAAAGGCTCTAAACGCAAATATTGGTGTGAGAGCTAATTCAATCAAGGAAACACTGCATGTTGGTGAAGGGCATACTGAAGAAGGATCAGCCGAGTGGTTCTTGTGGGAGAACAACTCCATTTGGCTCACTAACTTCACACACCATCAGGCTTCCAAGCAGCTCTCAAGGAAACTCAGTTTTCACACTCTATGCTTAGTGCCTTTTGCGTGCATTATCTAGCAATGAACCTGGTAGAGCATCCCACACAAACGAATGCTCCACATGCGGGTTTCACATGCCACCAACTCCACATTCACAGGCAAATTCAGCGCCACAGCCGTTTTCAGATAGCCCTCAATGCAAAGGCTCTAGACGCAAATATTGGTGTGAGAGCTAATTCAATCAAGGAAACACTGCATGTTGGTGAAGGGCATATTGAAGAAGGATCAGCCGAGTGGTTCTTGTGGGAGAACAACTCCATTTGGCTCACTAACTTCACACACCATCAGGCTTCCAAGCAGCTCTCAAGGAAACTCAGTTTTCACACTCTATGCTTAGTGCCCTTAGAGAGCCTAGGACTGAAAAGAAGCTTGGTGAGCATCCCACACAAACGAATGCTCCACATGCGGGTTTCACATGCCACCAACTCCACATTCACAGGCAACTTCAGCGCCACAGCCGTTTTCAGATAGCCCTCAATACAAAGGCTCTAGACACAAATATTGGTGTGAGAGCTAATTCAATCAAGGAAACACTGCATGTTGGTGAAGGGCATATTGAAGAAGGATCAGCCGAGTGGTACTTGTGGCAGAACAACTCCATTTGGCTCACTAACTTCACACACCATCAGGCTTCCAAGCAGCTCTCAAGGAAACTCATTTTCACACTCTAAGCTTAGTGCCCTTTGAGTGAGTAGGACTGAAATGAAGCTTGGTGAGCTCCCACACAAACGAATGCTCCACATGCGGGTTTTCACATGCCACCAACTCCACATTCACAGGCAACTTCAGCTTCAAAGCCGTTTTCAGATAGCCCACAATGCAAAGGCTCTAGACGCAAATATTGGTGTGAGAGCTAATTCAATCAAGGAAACACTGCATGTTGGTGAAGGGCATATTGAAGAAGGATCAGCCGAGTGGTTCTTGTGGGAGAACAACTCCATTTGGCTCACTAACTTCACACACCATCAGGCTTCCAAGCAGCTCTCAAGGAAACTCAGTTTTCACACTCTATGCTTAGTGCACTTTGAGTGCATTATCTAGGAATGAACCTGGTAGAGCATCCCACACTTACTAATGCTATACATGCGGGTTTCGCATGCCACCAACTCCACATTCACAGGCAACTTCAGCGCCACAGCCGTTTTCAGATAGCCCTCAATGCAAAGGCTCTAGACGCAAATATTGGTGTGAGAGCTAATTCAATCAAGGAAACACTGCATGTTGGTGAAGGGCATATTGAAGAAGGATCAGCTGAGTGGTTCTTGTGGGAGAACAACTCCATTTGGCTCACAAATTTACACACCATCAGGCTTCCAAGCAGCTCTCAAGGAAACTCAGTTTTCGCACTCTATGCTTAGTGCCCTTTGAGTGCCTAGGACTAAAATGAAGCTTGGTGAGCATCCCACACAAACGAATGCTCCACATGCGGGTTTCACATGCCACCAACTCCACATTCACAGGCAACTTCAGCGCCACAGCCGTTTTCAGATAGCCCTCAATGCAAAGGCTCTAGACGCAAATATTGGTGTGAGAGCTAATTCAATCAAGGAAACACTGCATCTTGGTGAAGGGCATATTGAAGAAGTATCAGCCGAGTGGTTCTTGTGGGAGAACAACTCCATTTGGCTCACTAACTTCACACACCATCAGGCTTCCAAGCAGCTCTCAAGGAAACTCAGTTTTCACACTCTATGCTTAGTGCACTTTGAGTGCATTATCTAGGAATGAACCTGGTAGAGCATCCCACACTTACAAATGATCCACATGCGGGTTTCACATGCCACCAACTCCACATTCACAGGCAACTTCAGCGCCACAGCCGTTTTCAGATAGCCCTCAATGCAAAGGCTCTAGACGCAAATATTGGTGTGAGATCTAATTCAATCAAGGAAACACTGCATCTTGGTGAAGGGCATATTGAAGAAGGATCAGCCGAGTGGTTCTTGTGGGAGAACAACTCCATTTGGCTCACTAACTTCACACACCATCAGGCTTCCAAGCAGCTCTCAAGGAAACTCACTTTTCACACTCTATGCTTAGTGCCCTTTGAGTGCATTATCTAGGAATGAACCTGGTAGAGCATCCCACACAAACGAATGCTCCACATGCGGGTTTCACATGCCACCAACTCCACATTCACAGGCAACTTCAGCGCCACAGCCGTTTTCAGATAGCCCTCAATGCAAAGGCTCTAGACGCAAATATTGGTGTGAGAGCTAATTCAATCAAGGAAACATTGCATGTTGGTGAAGGGCATATTGAAGAAGGATCAGCCGAGTGGTTCTTGTGGGAGAACAACTCCATTTGGCTCACTAACTTCACACACCGTCAGGCTTCCAAGCAGCTCTCAAGGAAACTCAGTTTTCACACTCTATGCTTAGTGCCCTTTGAGTGCATTATCTAGCAATGAACCTGGTAGAGCATCCCACACTTACAAATGCTCCACATGCGGGTTTCACATGCCACCAACTCCACATTCACAGGCAACTTCAGCGCCACAGCCGTTTTCAGATAGCCCTCAATGCAAAGGCTCTAGACGCAAATATTGGTGTGAGAGCTAATTCAATCAAGGAAACACTGCATGTTGGTGAAGGGCATATTGAAGAAGGATCAGCCGAGTGGTGCTTGTGGGAGAACAACTTCATTTCGCTCACTAACTTCACACACCATCAGGCTTCCAAGCAGCTCTCAAGGAAACTCAGTTTTCACACTCCATGCTTAGTGCACTTTGTGTGCCTTTGACTGAAATGAAGCTTGGTGAGCATCCCACACTTACAAATGCTCCACATGCGGGGTTCGCATGCCACCAACTCCACATTCACAGGCAACTTCAGCGCCACAACCGTTTTCAGATAGCCCTCAATGCAAAGGCTCTAGACGCAAATATTGGTGTGAGAGCTAATTCAATCAAGGAAACACTGCATGTTGGTGAAGGGCATATTGAAGAAGGATCAGCCGAGTGGTTCTTGTGGGAGAACAACTCCATTTGGCTCACTAACTTCACACACCATCAGGCTTCCAAGCAGCTCTCAAGGAAACTCAGTTTTCACACTCTATGCTTAGTGCCCTTTGAGGGCATTATCTAGGAATGAACCTGGTAGAGCATCCCACACAAACGAATGCTCCACATGCGGGTTTCACATGGCACCAACTCCACATTCACAGGCAACTTCAGCGCCACAGCCGTTTTCAGATAGCCCACAATGCAAAGGCTCTAGACGCAAATATTGGTGTGAGAGCTAATTCAATCAAGGAAACACTGCATGTTGGTGAAGGGCATATTGAAGAAGGATCAGCCGAGTGGTTCTTGTGGGAGAACAACTCCATTTGGCTCACTAACTTCACACACCATCAGGCTTCCAAGCAGCTCTCAAGGAAACTCACTTTTCACACTCTATGCTTAGTGCCCTTTGAGTGCATTATCTAGGAATGAACCTGGTAGAGCATCCCACACTTACAAATGCTCCACATGCGGGTTTCGCATGCCACCAACTCCACATTCACAGGCAACTTCAGCGCCACAACCGTTTTCAGATAGCCCACAATGCAAAGGCTCTAGACGCAAATATTGGTGTGAGAGCTAATTCAATCAAGGAAACACTGCATGTTGGTGAAGGGCATATTGAAGAAGGATCAGCCGAGTGGTGCTTGTGGGAGAACAACTCCATTTCGCTAGCTAACTTCACACACCATCAGGCTTCCAAGCAGCTCTCAAGGAAACTCAGTTTTCACACTCTATGCTTAGTGCACTTTGAGTGCCTAGGACTAAAATGAAGCTTGGTGAGCATCCCACACTTACAAATGCTCCACATGCGGGTTTCACATGCCACCAACTCCACATTCTCAGGCAACTTCAGCGCCACAGCCGTTTTCAGATAGCCCTCAATGCAAAGGCTCTAGACGCAAATATTGGTGTGAGAGCTAATTCAATCAAGGAAACACTGCATGTTGGTGCAGGGCATATTGAAGAAGGATCAGCCGAGTGGTGCTTGTGGCAGAACAACTCCATTTCGCTCACTAACTTCACACACCATCAGGCTTCCAAGCAGCTCTCAAGGAAACTCACTTTTCACACTCTATGCTTAGTGCCCTTTGAGTGCATTATCTAGGAATGAACCTGGTAGAGCATCCCACACAAATGAATGCTCCACTTGCGGGTTTCACATGCCACCAACTCCACATTCACAGGCAACTTCAGCGCCACAGCTGTTTTCAGATAGCCCTCAATGCAAAGGCTCTAGACGCAAATATTGGTGTGAGAGCTAATTCAATCAAGGAAACACTGCATGTTGGTGAAGGGCATATTGAAGAAGGATCAGCCGAGTGGTGCTTGTGGGAGAACAACTCCATTTGGCTCACTAACTTCACACACCATCAGGCTTCCAAGCAGCTCTCAAGGAAACTTAGTTTTCACACTCTATGCTTAGTGCCCTTTGAGGGCCTAGGACTGAAATGAACCTGGTAGAGCATCCCACACAAACGAATGCTCCACATGCGGGTTTCACATGCCACCAACTCCACATTCACAGGCAACTTCAGCGCCACAGCCGTTTTCAGATAGCCCTCAATGCAAAGGCTCTAGACGCAAATATTGGTGTGAGAGCTAATTCAATCAAGGAAACACTGCATGTTGGTGAAGGGCATATTGAAGAAGGATCAGCCGAGTGGTTCTTGTGGGAGAACAACTCCATTTGGCTCACTAACTTCACACACCATCAGGCTTCCAAGCAGCTCTCAAGGAAACTCAGTTTTCACACTCTATGCTTAGTGCCCTTTGAGTGCATTATCTAGGAATGAACCTGGTAGAGCATCCCAGACAAATGAATGCTCCACATGCGGGTTTCACATGCCACCAACTCCACATTCACAGGCAACTTCAGCGCCACAGCCGTTTTCAGATAGCCCTCAATGCAAAGGCTCTAGACGCAAATATTGGTGTGAGAGCTAATTCAATCAAGGAAACACTGCATGTTGGTGAAGGGCATATTGAAGAAGGATCAGCCGAGTGGTTCTTGTGGGAGAACAACTTCATTTGGCTCACTACCTTCACACACCATCAGGCTTCCAAGCAGCTCTCAAGGAAACTCAGTTTTCACACTCTATGCTTAGTGCCCTTTGAGTGCATTATCTAGGAATGAACCTGGTAGAGCATCCCACACAAATGAATGCTCCACTTGCGGGTTTCACATGCCACCAACTCCACATTCACAGGCAACTTCAGCGCCACAGCCGTTTTCAGATAGCCCTCAATGCAAAGGCTCTAGACGCAAATATTGGTGTGAGAGCTAATTCAATCAAGGAAACACTGCATGTTGGTGAAGGGCATATTGAAGAAGGATCAGCCGAGTGGTTCTTGTGGGAGAACAACTCCATTTGGCTCACTAACTTCACACACCATCAGGCTTCCAAGCAGCTCTCAAGGAAACTCACTTTTCACACTCTATGTTTAGTGCCCTTTGAGTGCATTATCTAGGAATGAACCTGGTAGAGCATCCCGCACTTACAAATGCTCCACATGCGGGTTTCACATGCCACCAACTCCACATTCACAGGCAACTTCAGCGCCACAGCCGTTTTCAGATAGCCCTCAATGCAAAGGCTCTAGACGCAAATATTGGTGTGAGAGCTAATTCAATCAATGAAACACTGCATGTTGGTGAAGGGCATATTGAAGAAGGATCAGCCGAGTGGTTCTTGTGGGAGAACAACTCCATTTTGCTCACTAACTTCACACACCCTCAGGCTTCCAAGCAGCTCTCAAGGAAACTCAGTTATCACACTCTATGCTTAGTGCCCTTTCAGTGCATTATCTAGGAATGAACCTGGTAGAGCATCCCACACTTACAAATGCTCCACATGCGGGTTTCACATGCCACCAACTCCACATTCTCAGGCAACTTCAGCGCCACAGCCGTTTTCAGATAGCCCTCAATGCAAAGGCTCTAGATGCAAATATTTATGTGAGAGCTAATTCAATCAAGGAAACACTGCATGTTGGTGAAGGGCATATTGAAGAAGGATCAGCCGAGTGGTTCTTGTGGGAGAACAACTCCATTTGGCTCACTAACTTCACACACCATCAGGCTTCCAAGCAGCTCTCAAGGAAACTCAGTTTTCACACGCAATGCTTAGTGCCCTTTGAGTGCCTAGGACGGAAATGAAGCTTGGTGAGCATCCAACACAAACGAATGCTCCACATGCGGGTTTCACATGCCACCAACTCCACATTCTCAGGCAACTTCAGCGCCACAGCCGTTTTCAGATAGCCCTCAATGCAAAGGCTCTAGACGCAAATATTGGTGTGAGAGCTAATTCAATCAAGAAAACACTGCATGTTGGTGAAGGGCATATTGAAGAAGGATCAGCCGAGTGGTTCTTGTGGGAGAACAACTCCATTTGGCTCACTAACTTCACACACCATCAGGCTTCCAAGCAGCTCTCAAGGAAACTCACTTTTCACACTCTATGCTTAGTGCACTTTGTGTGCCTTTGACTGAAATGAAGCTTGGTGAGCATTCCACACTTACAAATGCTCCACATGCGGGTTTCACATGCCACCAACTCCACATTCACAGGCAACTTCAGCGCCACAGCCGTTTTCAGATAGCCCTCAATGCAAAGGCTCTAGACGCAAATATTGGTGTGAGAGCTAATTCAATCAAGGAAACACTGCATGTTGGTGAAGGGCATATTGAAGAAGGATCAGCCGAGTGGTTCTTGTGGGAGAACAACTCCATTTGGCTCACTAACTTCACACACCATCAGGCTTCCAAGCCGCTCTCAAGGAAACTCAGTTTTCACACTCTATGCTTAGTGCCCTTTGAGTGCCTAGGACTGAAATGAAGCTTGGTGAGCATCCCACACAAACGAATGCTCCACATGCGGGTTTCACATGCCACCAACTCCACATTCTCAGGCAACTTCAGCGCCACAGCCGTTTTCAGATAGCCCTCAATGCAAAGGCTCTAGACGCAAATATTGGTGTGAGAGCTAATTCAATGAAGGAAACACTGCATGTTGGTGAAGGGCATATTGAAGAAGGATCAGCCGAGTGCTTCTTGTGGGAGAACAACTCCATTTGGCTCAATAACTTCACACACCATCAGGCTTCCAAGCAGCTCTCAAGGAAACTCAGTTTTCACACTCTATCCTTAGTGCACTTTGAGTGCATTATCTAGGAATGAATCTGGTAGAGCATCACACACTTACAAATGCTCCACATGCTGGTTTCACATGCCACCAACTCCACATTCACAGGCAACTTCAGCGCCACAGCCGTTTTCAGATAGCCCACAATGCAAAGGCTCTAGACGCAAATATTGGTGTGAGAGCTAATTCAATCAAGGAAACACTGCATGTTGGTGAAGGGCATATTGAAGAAGGATCAGCCGAGTGGTTCTTGTGGGAGAACAACTCCATTTTGCTCACTAACTTCACACACCATCCGGCTTCCAAGCAGCTCTCAAGGAAACTCAGTTTTCACACGCTATGCTTAGTGCCCTTTGAGTGCCTAGGACTGAAATGAAGCTTGGTGAGCATCCCACACAAACGAATGCTCCACATGCGGGTTTCACATGCCACCAACTCCACATTCACAGGCAACTTCAGCGCCACAGCCGTTTTCAGATAGCCCTCAATGCAAAGGCTCTAGACGCAAATATTGGTGTGAGAGCTAATTCAATCAAGGAAACACTGCATGTTGGTGAAGGGCATATTGAAGAAGGATCAGCCGAGTGGTTCTTGTGGGAGAACAACTCCATTTTGCTCACTAAGTTCACACACCATCAGGCTTCCAAGCAGCTCTCAAGGAAACTCAGTTTTCACACTCTATGCTTAGTGCCCTTTGAGTGCATTATCTAGGAATGAACCTGGTAGAGCATCCCACACTTACAAATGCTCCACTTGCGGGTTTCACATGCCACCAACTCCACATTCACAGGCAACTTCAGCGCCACAGCCGTTTTCAGATAGCCCTCAATGCAAAGGCTCTAGACGCAAATA
The DNA here is from genome assembly GCF_030435755.1 of Ochotona princeps. Classification (NCBI taxonomy): domain Eukaryota; kingdom Metazoa; phylum Chordata; class Mammalia; order Lagomorpha; family Ochotonidae; genus Ochotona; species Ochotona princeps. Next base: position 25,601 of record NW_026698893.1, on the reverse strand, counting down.
TTGGTGTGAGAGCTAATTCAATCAAGGAAACACTGCATGTTGGTGAAGGGCATATTGAAGAAGGATCAGCAGAGTGGTTCTTGTGGGAGAACAACTCCATTTGGCTCACTAACTTCACACACCATCAGGCTTCCAAGCAGCTCTCAAGGAAACTCACTTTTCACACTCTATGCTTAGTGCACTTTGAGTGCATTATCTAGGAATGAACCTGGTAGAGCATCCCACACTTACAAATGCTCCACATGCGGGTTTCACATGCCACCAACTCCACATTCACAGGCAACTTCAGCGCCACAGCCGTTTTCAGATAGCCCACAATGCAAAGGCTCTAGACGCAAATATTGGTGTGAGAGCTAATTCAATCAAGGAAACACTGCATGTTGGTGAAGGGCATATTGAAGAAGAATCAGCCGAGTGGTTCTTGTGGGAGAACAACTCCATTTGGCTCACTAACTTCACACACCATCAGGCTTCCAAGCAGCTCTCAAGGAAACTCACTTTTCACACTCTATGCTTAGTGCCCCTTGCGTGCATTATCTACGAATGAACCTGGTAGAGCATCCCACACTTACAAATGCTCCACATGCGGGTTTCACATGCCACCAACTCCACATTCACAGGCAACTTCAGCGCCACAGCCGTTTTCAGATAGCCCTCAATGCAAAGGCTCTAGACGCAAATATTGGTGTGAGAGCTAATTCAATCAAGGAAACACTGCATGTTGGTGAAGGTCGTATTGAAGAAGGATCAGCCGAGTGGTTCTTGTGTGAGAACAACTCCATTTGGCTCACTAACTTCACACACCATCAGGCTTCCAAGCAGCTCTCAAGGAAACTCACTTTTCACACGCTATGCTTAGTGCCCTTTGAGTGCCTAGGACTGAAATGAAGCTTGGTGAGCATCCCACACAAACGAATGCTCCACATGCGGGTTTCACATGCCACCAACTCCACATTCACAGGCAACTTCAGCGCCACAGCCGTTTTCAGATAGCCCTCAATGCAAAGGCTCTAGACGCAAATATTGGTGTGAGAGCTAATTCAATCAAGGAAACACTGCATGTTGGTGAAGAGCATATTGAAGAAGGATCAGCCGAGTGGTTCTTGTGGGAGAACAACTCCATTTGGCTCACTAAGTTCACACACCATCAGGCTTCCAAGCAGCTCTCAAGGAAACTCAGTTTTCACACTCTATGCTTAGTGCCCTTTGAGTGCATTATCTAGGAATGAACCTGGTAGAGCATCCCACACTTACAAATGCTCAACATGCGGGTTTCATATGCCACCAACTCCACATTCACAGGCAACATCAGCGCCACAGCCGTTTTCAGATAGCCCACAATGCAAAGGCTCTAGACGCAAATATTGGTGTGAGAGCTAATTCAATCAAGGAAACACTGCATGTTGGTGAAGGGCATATTGAAGAAGGATCAGCCGAGTGGTTCTTGTGGGAGAACAACTCCATTTGGCTCACTAACGTCACACACCATCAGGCTTCCAAGCAGCTCTCAAGGAAACTCAGTTTTCACACGCAATGCTTAGTGCCCTTTGAGTGCCTAGGACTGAAATGAAGCTTGGTGAGCATCCCACACAAATGAATGCTCCACATGCGGGTTTCACATGCCACCAACTCCACATTCTCAGGCAACTTCAGCGCCACAGCAGTTTTCAGATAGCTCTCAATGCAAAGGCTCTAGACGCAAATATTGGTGTGAGAGCTAATTCAATCAAGGAAACACTGCATGTTGGTGAAGGGCATATTGAAGAAGGATCAGCCGAGTGGTTCTTGTGGGAGAACAACTCCATTTGGCTCACTAACTTCACACACCATCAGGCTTCCAAGCAGCTCTCAAGGAAACTCAGTTTTCACACTCTATGCTTAGTGCACTTTTTGTGCCTTTGACTGAAATGAAGCTTGGTGAGCATTCCACACTTACAAATGCTCCACATGCGGGTTTCACATGCCACCAACTCCACATTCACAGGCAACTTCAGCGCCACAGCCGTATGCAGATAGCCCTCAATGCAAAGGCTCTAGACGCAAATATTGGTGTGAGAGCTAATTCAATCAAGGAAACACTGCATGTTGGTGAAGGGCATATTGAAGAAGGATCAGCCGAGTGGTTCTTGTGGGAGAACAACTCCATTTTGCACACTAACTTCACACACCATCAGGCTTCCAAGCAGCTCTCAAGGAAACTCAGTTTTCACACTCTGCTTAGTGCCCTTTGAGTGCATTATCTAGGAATGAACCTGGTAGAGCATCCCACACTTACAAATGCTCCACTTGCGGGTTTCACATGCCACCAACTCCACATTCACAGGCAACTTCAGTGCCACAGCCGTTTTCAGATAGCCCTCAATGCAAAGGCTCTAGACGCAAATATTGGTGTGAGAGCTAATTCAATCAAGGAAACACTGCATGTTGGTGAAGGGCATATTGAAGAAGGATCAGCCGAGTGGTTCTTGTGGGAGAACAACTCCATTTGGCTCACTAACTTCACACACCATCAGGTTTCCAAGCAGCTCTCAAGGAAACTCAGTTTTCACACTCTACGCTTAGTACACTTTGTGTGCCTTTGACTGAAATTAAGCTTGGTGAGCATCCTACACAAACGAATGCTCCACATGCGGGTTTCACATGCCACCAACTCCACATTCACAGGCAACTTCAGCGCCACAGCCATTTTCAGATAGCCCTCAATGCAAAGGCTCTAGACGCAAATATTGGTGTGAGAGCTAATTCAATCAAGGAAACACTGCATGTTGGTGAAGGGCATATTGAAGAAGGATCAGCCGAGTGGTTCTTGTGGGAGAACAGCTCCATTTGGCTCACTAACTTCACACACCATCAGGCTTCCAAGCAGCTCTCAAGGAAACTCAGTTTTCACACTCTATGCTTAGTGCCCTTTGAGTGCCTAGGACTTAAAAGAAGCTTGGTGAGCATCCCACACAAACGAATGCTCCACATGCGGGTTTCACATGCCACCAACTCCACATTCTCAGGCAACTTCAGCGCCACAGCCGTTTTCAGATAGCCCTCAATGCAAAGGCTCTAGACGCAAATATTGGTGTGAGAGCTAATTCAATCAAGGAAACACTGCATGTTGTTGAAGGGCATATTGAAGAAGGATCAGCCGAGTGGTTCTTGTGGGAGAACAACTCCATTTGGCTCACTAACTTCACACACCATCAGGCTTCCAAGCAGCTCTCAAGGAAACTCAGTTTTCACACTCTATGCTTAGTGCCCTTTGAGTGCATTATCTAGGAATGAACCTGGTAGAGCATCCCACACAAATGAATGCTCCACATGCGGGTTTCACATGCCACCAACTCCACATTCACAGGCAACTTCAGCGCCACAGCCGTTTTCAGATAGCCCTCAATGCAAAGGCTCTAGACGCAAATATTGGTGTGAGAGCTAATTCAATCAAGGAAACACTGCATGTTGGTGAAGGGCATATTGAAGAAGGATCAGCCGAGTGGTTCTTGTGGGAGAACAACTCCATTTGGCTCACTAACTTCACACACCATCAGGCTTCCAAGCAGCTCTCAAGGAAACTCAGTTTTCACACGCTATGCTTAGTGCCCTTTCAGTGTCTAGTACTGAAATGAAGCTTGGTGAGCATCCCACACAAACGAATGCTCCACATGTGGGTTTCACATGCCACCAACTCCACATTCTCAGGCAACTTCAGCGCCACAGCCGTTTTCAGATAGCCCTCAATGCAAAGGCTCTAGACGCAAATATTGGTGTGAGAGCTAATTCAATCAAGGAAACACTGCATGTTGGTGAAGGGCATATTGAAGAAGGATCAGCCAAGTGGTTCTTGTGGGAGAACAACTCCATTTGGCTCACTTACTTCACACACCATCAGGCTTCCAAGCAGCTCTCAAGGAAACTCAGTTTTCACACTCTATGCTTAGTGCCCTTTGAGTGCCTAGGACTTAAAAGAAGCTTGGTGAGCATCCCACACAAACGAATGCTCCACATGCGGGTTTCACATGCCACCAACTCCACATTCACAGGCAACTTCAGCGCCACAGCCGTTTTCAGATAGCCCTCAATGCAAAGGCTCTAGACGCAAATATTGGTGTGAGAGCTAATTCAATCAAGGAAACACTGCATGTTGGTGAAGGGAATATTGAAGAAGGATCAGCCGAGTGGTTCTTGTGGGAGAACAACTCCATTTGGCTCACTAACTTCACACACCATCAGGCTTCCAAGCAGCTCTCAAGGAAACTCAGTTTTCACACTCTATGCTTAGTGCCCTTTGAGTGCATTATCTAGGAATGAACCTGGTAGAGCATCCCACACAAACGAATGCTCCACATGCGGGTTTCACATGCCACCAACTCCACATTCACAGGCAACTTCAGCGCCACAGCCGTTTTCAGATAGCCCTCAATGCAAAGGCTCTAGACGCAAATATTGGTGTGAGAGCTAATTCAATCAAGGAAACACTGCATGTTGGTGAAGGGCATATTGAAGAAGGATCAGCCGAGTGGTGCTTGTGGGAGAACAACTCCATTTGGCTCACTAACTTCACACACCATCAGGCTTCCAAGCAGCTCTCAAGGAAACTCACTTTTCACACGCTATGCTTAGTGTCCTTTGAGTGCATTATCTAGGAATGAACCTGGTAGAGCATCCCACACTTACAAATGCTCCATATGCGGGCTTCACATGCCACCAACTCCACATTCACAGGCAACTTCAGCGCCACAGCCGTTTTCAGATAGCCCTCAATGCGAAGGCTCTAGACGCAAATATTGGTGTGAGAGCTAATTCAATCAAGGAAACACTGCATGTTGGTGAAGGGCATATTGAAGAAGGATCAGCCGAGTGGTTCTTGTGGGAGAACAACTCCATTTGGCTCACTAACTTCACACACCATCAGGCTTCCAAGCAGCTCTCAAGGAAACTCACTTTTCACACTCTAGGCTTAGTGCCCTTTGTGTGCATTATCTAGCAATGAACCTGGTAGAGCATCCCACACAAACGAATGCTCCACATGCGGGTTTCACATGCCACCAACTCCACGTTCACAGGCAACTTCAGTGCCACAGCCGTTTTCAGATAGCCCTCAATGCAAAGGCTCTAGACGCAAATATTGGTGTGAGAGCTAATTCAATCAATGAAACACTGCATGTTGGTGAAGGGCATATTGAAGAAGGATCAGCCGAGTGGATCTTGTGGGAGAACAACTCCATTTGGCTCACTAACTTCACACACCATCAGGCTTCCAAGCAGCTCTCAAGGAAACTCAGTTTTCACACTCTATGCTTAGTGCCCTTTGAGTGCCTAGGACTTAAAAGAAGCTTGGTGAGCATCCCACACTGACGAATGCTCCACATACGGGTTTCACATGCCACCAACTCCACATTCACAGGCAACTTCAGCGCCACAGCCGTTTTCAGATAGCCCTCAATGCAAAGGCTCTAGACGCAAATATTGGTGTGAGAGCTAATTCAATCAAGGAAACACTGCATGTTGGTGAAGGGCATATTGAAGAAGGATCAGCCGAGTGGTTCTTGTGGGAGAACAACTCCATTTGGATCACTAACTTCACACACCATCAGGCTTCCAAGCAGCTCTCAAGGAAACTCAGTTTTCACACTCTATGCTTAGTGCCCTTTGAGTGCATTATCTAGGAATGAACCTGGTAGAGCATCCCACACAAACGAATGCTCCACATGCGGGTTTCACATGCCACCAACTCCACATTCACAGGCAACTTCAGCGCCACAGCCGTTTTCAGATAGCCCTCAATGCAAAGGCTCTAGACGCAAATATTGGTGTGAGAGCTAATTCAATCAAGGAAACACTGCATGTTGGTGAAGGGCATATTGAAGAAGGATCAGCCGAGTGGTTCTTGTGGGAGAACAACTCCATTTGGCTCACTAACTTCACACACCATCAGGCTTCCAAGCAGCTCTCAAGGAAACTCAGTTTTCACACTCTATGCTTAGTGCCCTTTGAGTGCATTATCTAGGAATGAACCTGGTAGAGCATCCCACACTTACAAATGCTCCACATGCGGGCTTCACATGCCACCAACTCCACATTCACAGGCAACTTCAGCGCCACAGCCGTTTTCAGATAGCCCTCAATGCAAAGGCTCTAGACGCAAATATTGGTGTGAGAGCTAATTCAATCAAGGAAACACTGCATGTTGGTGAAGGGCATATTGAAGAAGGATCAGCCGAGTGGTTCTTGTGGGAGAACAACTCCATTTGGCTCACTAACTTCACACACCATCAGGCTTCCAAGCAGCTCTCAAGGAAACTCAGTTTTCACACGCTATGCTTAGTGCCCTTTGAGTGCCTAGGACTGAAATGAAGCTTGGTGAGCATCCCACACAAACGAATGCTCCACATGTAGGTTTCACATGCCACCAACTCCACATTCACAGGCAACTTCAGCGCCACAGCCGTTTTCAGATAGCCCTCAATGCAAAGGCTCTAGACGCAAATATTGGTGTGAGAGCTAATTCAATCAAGGAAACACTGCATGTTGGTGAAGGGCATATTGAAGAAGGATCAGCCGAGTGGTTCTTGTGGGAGAACAACTCCATTTGGCTCACTAACTTCACACACCATCAGGCTTCCAAGCAGCTCTCAAGGAAACTCAGTTTTCACACTCTATGCTTACTGCCCTTTGAGTGCATTCTCTAGGAATGAACCTGGTAGAGCATCCCACACAAACGAAGGCTCCACATGCGGGTTTCACATTCCACCAACTCCACATTCACAGGCAACTTCAGCGCCACAGCCGTTTTCAGATAGCCCTCAATGCAAAGGCTCTAGACGCAAATATTGGTGTGAGAGCTAATTCAATCAAGGAAACACTGCATGTTGGTGAAGGGCATATTGAAGAAGGATCAGCCGAGTGGTTCTTGTGGGAGAACAACTCCATTTGGCTCACTAACTTCACACACCATCAGGCTTCCAAGCAGCTCTCAAGGAAACTCAGTTTTCACACTCTATGCTTAGTGCCCTTTGAGTGCATTATCTAGGAATGAACCTGGTAGAGCATCCCACACTTACAAATGCTCCACTTGCGGGTTTCACATGCCACCAACTCCACATTCACAGGCAACTTCAGTGCCACAGCCGTTTTCAGATAGCCCTCAATGCAAAGGCTCTAGACGCAAATATTGGTGTGAGAGCTAATTCAATCAAGGAAACACTGCATGTTGGTGAAGGGCATATTGAAGAAGGATCAGCCGAGTGGTTCTTGTGGGAGAACAACTCCATTTGGCTCACTAACTTCACACACCATCAGGTTTCCAAGCAGCTCTCAAGGAAACTCAGTTTTCACACTCTACGCTTAGTACACTTTGTGTGCCTTTGACTGAAATTAAGCTTGGTGAGCATCCCACACTTACAAATGCTCCACATGCGGGTTTCACATGCCACCAACTCCACATTCACAGGCAACTTCAGCGCCACAGCCGTTTTCAGATAGCCCTCAATGCAAAGGCTCTAGACGCAAATATTGGTGTGAGAGCTAATTCAATCAAGGAAACACTGCATGTTGGTGAAGGGCATATTGAAGAAGGATCAGCCGAGTGGTTCTTGTGGGAGAACAGCTCCATTTGGCTCACTAACTTCACACACCATCAGGCTTCCAAGCAGCTCTCAAGGAAACTCAGTTTTCACACTCTATGCTTAGTGCCCTTTGAGTGCCTAGGACTTAAAAGAAGCTTGGTGAGCATCCCACACAAACGAATGCTCCACATGCGGGTTTCACATGCCACCAACTCCACATTCACAGGCAACTTCAGCGCCACAGCCGTTTTCAGATAGCCCTCAATGCAAAGGCTCTAGACGCAAATATTGGTGTGAGAGCTAATTCAATCAAGGAAACACTGCATGTTGTTGAAGGGCATATTGAAGAAGGATCAGCCGAGTGGTTCTTGTGGGAGAACAACTCCATTTGGCTCACTAACTTCACACACCATCAGGCTTCCAAGCAGCTCTCAAGGAAACTCACTTTTCACACTCTATGCTTAGTGCCCTTTGAGTGCATTATCTAGGAATGAACCTGGTAGAGCATCCCACACAAATGAATGCTCCACATGCGGGTTTCACATGCCACCAACTCCACATTCACAGGCAACTTCAGCGCCACAGCCGTTTTCAGATAGCCCTCAATGCAAAGGCTCTAGACGCAAATATTTGTGTGAGAGCTAATTCAATCAAGGAAACACTGCATGTTGGTGAAGGGCATATTGAAGAAGGATCAGCCGAGTGGTTCTTGTGGGAGAACAACTCCATTTGGCTCACTAACTTCACACACCATCAGGCTTCCAAGCAGCTCTCAAGGAAACTCAGTTTTCACACGCTATGCTTAGTGCCCTTTCAGTGTCTAGGACTGAAATGAAGCTTGGTGAGCATCCCACACAAACGAATGCTCCACATGTGGGTTTCACATGCCACCAACTCCACATTCTCAGGCAACTTCAGCGCCACAGCCGTTTTCAGATAGCCCTCAATGCAAAGGCTCTAGACGCAAATATTGGTGTGAGAGCTAATTCAATCAAGGAAACACTGCATGTTGGTGAAGGGCATATTGAAGAAGGATCAGCCGAGTGGTTCTTGTGGGAGAACAACTCCATTTGGCTCACTAACTTCACACACCATCAGGCTTCCAAGCAGCTCTCAAGGAAACTCAGTTTTCACACTCTATGCTTAGTGCCCTTTGAGTGCATTATCTAGGAATGAACCTGGTAGAGCATCCCACACAAACGAATGCTCCACATGCGGGTTTCACATGCCACCAACTCCACATTCACAGGCAACTTCAGCGCCACAGCCGTTTTCAGATAGCCCTCAATGCAAAGGCTCTAGACGCAAATATTGGTGTGAGAGCTAATTCAATCAATGAAACACTGCATGTTGGTGAAGGGCATATTGAAGAAGGATCAGCCGAGTGGATCTTGTGGGAGAACAACTCCATTTGGCTCACTAACTTCACACACCATCAGGCTTCCAAGCAGCTCTCAAGGAAACTCACTTTTCACACGCTATGCTTAGTGCCCTTTGAGTGCCTAGGACTTAAAAGAAGCTTGGTGAGCATCCCACACTGACGAATGCTCCACATACGGGTTTCACATGCCACCAACTCCACATTCACAGGCAACTTCAGCGCCACAGCCGTTTTCAGATAGCCCTCAATGCAAAGGCTCTAGACGCAAATATTGGTGTGAGAGCTAATTCAATCAAGGAAACACTGCATGTTGGTGAAGGGCATATTGAAGAAGGATCAGCCGAGTGGTTCTTGTGGGAGAACAACTCCATTTGGCTCACTAACTTCACACACCATCAGGCTTCCAAGCAGCTCTCAAGGAAACTCAGTTTTCACACTCTATGCTTAGTGCCCTTTGAGTGCATTATCTAGGAATGAACCTGGTAGAGCATCCCACACAAACGAATGCTCCACATGCGGGTTTCACATGCCACCAACTCCACATTCACAGGCAACTTCAGCGCCACAGCCGTTTTCAGATAGCCCTCAATGCAAAGGCTCTAGACGCAAATATTGGTGTGAGAGCTAATTCAATCAAGGAAACACTGCATGTTGGTGAAGGGCATATTGAAGAAGGATCAGCCGAGTGGTTCTTGTGGGAGAACAACTCCATTTGGCTCACTAACTTCACACACCATCAGGCTTCCAAGCAGCTCTCAAGGAAACTCAGTTTTCACACTCTATTTTTAGTGTCCTTTGAGTGCATTATCTAGGAATGAACCTGGTAGAGCATCCCACACTTACAAATGCTCCACATGCGGGCTTCACATGCCACCAACTCCACATTCACAGGCAACTTCAGCGCCACAGCCGTTTTCAGATAGCCCTCAATGCAAAGGCTCTAGACGCAAATATTGGTGTGAGAGCTAATTCAATCAAGGAAACACTGCATGTTGGTGAAGGGCATATTGAAGAAGGATCAGCCGAGTGGTTCTTGTGGGAGAACAACTCCATTTGGCTCACTAACTTCACACACCATCAGGCTTCCAAGCAGCTCTCAAGGAAACTCAGTTTTCACACGCTATGCTTAGTGCCCTTTGAGTGCCTAGGACTGAAATGAAGCTTGGTGAGCATCCCACACAAACGAATGCTCCACATGTAGGTTTCACATGCCACCAACTCCACATTCACAGGCAACTTCAGCGCCACAGCCGTTTTCAGATAGCCCTCAATGCAAAGGCTCTAGACGCAAATATTGGTGTGAGAGCTAATTCAATCAAGGAAACACTGCATGTTGGTGAAGGGCATATTGAAGAAGGATCAGCCGAGTGGTTCTTGTGGGAGAACAACTCCATTTGGCTCACTAACTTCACACACCATCAGGCTTCCAAGCAGCTCTCAAGGAAACTCAGTTTTCACACTCTATGCTTACTGCCCTTTGAGTGCATTCTCTAGGAATGAACCTGGTAGAGCATCCCACACAAACGAAGGCTCCACATGCGGGTTTCACATTCCACCAACTCCACATTCACAGGCAACTTCAGCGCCACAGCCGTTTTCAGATAGCCCTCAATGCAAAGGCTCTAGACGCAAATATTGGTGTGAGAGCTAATTCAATCAAGGAAACACTGCATGTTGGTGAAGGGCATATTGAAGAAGGATCAGCCGAGTGGTTCTTGTGGGAGAACAACTCCATTTGGCTCACTAACTTCACACACCATCAGGCTTCCAAGCAGCTCTCAAGGAAACTCAGTTTTCACACTCTATGCTTAGTGCCCTTTGAGTGCATTATCTAGGAATGAACCTGGTAGAGCATCCCACACTTACAAATGCTCCACTTGCGGGTTTCACATGCCACCAACTCCACATTCACAGGCAACTTCAGTGCCACAGCCGTTTTCAGATAGCCCTCAATGCAAAGGCTCTAGACGCAAATATTGGTGTGAGAGCTAATTCAATCAAGGAAACACTGCATGTTGGTGAAGGGCATATTGAAGAAGGATCAGCCGAGTGGTTCTTGTGGGAGAACAACTCCATTTGGCTCACTAACTTCACACACCATCAGGTTTCCAAGCAGCTCTCAAGGAAACTCAGTTTTCACACTCTACGCTTAGTACACTTTGTGTGCCTTTGACTGAAATTAAGCTTGGTGAGCATCCCACACTTACAAATGCTCCACATGCGGGTTTCACATGCCACCAACTCCACATTCACAGGCAACTTCAGCGCCACAGCCGTTTTCAGATAGCCCTCAATGCAAAGGCTCTAGACGCAAATATTGGTGTGAGAGCTAATTCAATCAAGGAAACACTGCATGTTGGTGAAGGGCATATTGAAGAAGGATCAGCCGAGTGGTTCTTGTGGGAGAACAGCTCCATTTGGCTCACTAACTTCACACACCATCAGGCTTCCAAGCAGCTCTCAAGGAAACTCAGTTTTCACACTCTATGCTTAGTGCCCTTTGAGTGCCTAGGACTTAAAAGAAGCTTGGTGAGCATCCCACACAAACGAATGCTCCACATGCGGGTTTCACATGCCACCAACTCCACATTCACAGGCAACTTCAGCGCCACAGCCGTTTTCAGATAGCCCTCAATGCAAAGGCTCTAGACGCAAATATTGGTGTGAGAGCTAATTCAATCAAGGAAACACTGCATGTTGTTGAAGGGCATATTGAAGAAGGATCAGCCGAGTGGTTCTTGTGGGAGAACAACTCCATTTGGCTCACTAACTTCACACACCATCAGGCTTCCAAGCAGCTCTCAAGGAAACTCAGTTTTCACACTCTATGCTTAGTGCCCTTTGAGTGCATTATCTAGGAATGAACCTGGTAGAGCATCCCACACAAATGAATGCTCCACATGCGGGTTTCACATGCCACCAACTCCACATTCACAGGCAACTTCAGCGCCACAGCCGTTTTCAGATAGCCCTCAATGCAAAGGCTCTAGACGCAAATATTTGTGTGAGAGCTAATTCAATCAAGGAAACACTGCATGTTGGTGAAGGGCATATTGAAGAAGGATCAGCCGAGTGGTTCTTGTGGGAGAACAACTCCATTTGGCTCACTAACTTCACACACCATCAGGCTTCCAAGCAGCTCTCAAGGAAACTCAGTTTTCACACGCTATGCTTAGTGCCCTTTCAGTGTCTAGGACTGAAATGAAGCTTGGTGAGCATCCCACACAAACGAATGCTCCACATGTGGGTTTCACATGCCACCAACTCCACATTCTCAGGCAACTTCAGCGCCACAGCCGTTTTCAGATAGCCCTCAATGCAAAGGCTCTAGACGCAAATATTGGTGTGAGAGCTAATTCAATCAAGGAAACACTGCATGTTGGTGAAGGGCATATTGAAGAAGGATCAGCCGAGTGGTTCTTGTGGGAGAACAACTCCATTTGGCTCACTAACTTCACACACCATCAGGCTTCCAAGCAGCTCTCAAGGAAACTCAGTTTTCACACTCTATGCTTAGTGCCCTTTGAGTGCATTATCTAGGAATGAACCTGGTAGAGCATCCCACACAAACGAATGCTCCACATGCGGGTTTCACATGCCACCAACTCCACATTCACAGGCAACTTCAGCGCCACAGCCGTTTTCAGATAGCCCTCAATGCAAAGGCTCTAGACGCAAATATTGGTGTGAGAGCTAATTCAATCAATGAAACACTGCATGTTGGTGAAGGGCATATTGAAGAAGGATCAGCCGAGTGGATCTTGTGGGAGAACAACTCCATTTGGCTCACTAACTTCACACACCATCAGGCTTCCAAGCAGCTCTCAAGGAAACTCACTTTTCACACTCTATGCTTAGTGCCCTTTGAGTGCCTAGGACTTAAAAGAAGCTTGGTGAGCATCCCACACTGACGAATGCTCCACATACGGGTTTCACATGCCACCAACTCCACATTCACAGGCAACTTCAGCGCCACAGCCGTTTTCAGATAGCCCTCAATGCAAAGGCTCTAGACGCAAATATTGGTGTGAGAGCTAATTCAATCAAGGAAACACTGCATGTTGGTGAAGGGCATATTGAAGAAGGATCAGCCGAGTGGTTCTTGTGGGAGAACAACTCCATTTGGCTCACTAACTTCACACACCATCAGGCTTCCAAGCAGCTCTCAAGGAAACTCAGTTTTCACACTCTATGCTTAGTGCCCTTTGAGTGCATTATCTAGGAATGAACCTGGTAGAGCATCCCACACAAACGAATGCTCCACATGCGGGTTTCACATGCCACCAACTCCACATTCACAGGCAACTTCAGCGCCACAGCCGTTTTCAGATAGCCCTCAATGCAAAGGCTCTAGACGCAAATATTGGTGTGAGAGCTAATTCAATCAAGGAAACACTGCATGTTGGTGAAGGGCATATTGAAGAAGGATCAGCCGAGTGGTTCTTGTGGGAGAACAACTCCATTTGGCTCACTAACTTCACACACCATCAGGCTTCCAAGCAGCTCTCAAGGAAACTCAGTTTTCACACTCTATTTTTAGTGTCCTTTGAGTGCATTATCTAGGAATGAACCTGGTAGAGCATCCCACACTTACAAATGCTCCACATGCGGGCTTCACATGCCACCAACTCCACATTCACAGGCAACTTCAGCGCCACAGCCGTTTTCAGATAGCCCTCAATGCAAAGGCTCTAGACGCAAATATTGGTGTGAGAGCTAATTCAATCAAGGAAACACTGCATGTTGGTGAAGGGCATATTGAAGAACGATCAGCCGAGTGGTTCTTGTGGGAGAACAACTCCATTTGGCTCACTAACTTCACACACCATCAGGCTTCCAAGCAGCTCTCAAGGAAACTCAGTTTTCACACGCTATGCTTAGTGCCCTTTGAGTGCCTAGGACTGAAATTAAGCTTGGTGAGCATCCCACACAAACGAATGCTCCACATGTGGGTTTCACATGCCACCAACTCCACATTCACAGGCAACTTCAGCGCCACAGCCGTTTTCAGATAGCCCTCAATGCAAAGGCTCTAGACGCAAATATTGGTGTGAGAGCTAATTCAATCAAGGAAACACTGCATGTTGGTGAAGGGCATATTGAAGAAGGATCAGCCGAGTGGTTCTTGTGGGAGAACAACTCCATTTGGCTCACTAACTTCACACACCATCAGGCTTCCAAGCAGCTCTCAAGGAAACTCAGTTTTCACACTCTATGCTTAGTGCCCTTTGAGTGCATTATCTAGGAATGAACCTGGTAGAGCATCCCACACAAACGAATGCTCCACATGCGGGTTTCACATGCCACCAACTCCACATTCACAGGCAACTTCAGCGCCACAGCCGTTTTCAGATAGCCCTCAATGCAAAGGCTCTAGACGCAAATATTGGTGTGAGAGCTAATTCAATCAAGGAAACACTGCATGTTGGTGAAGGGCATATTGAAGAAGGATCAGCCAAGTGGTGCTTGTGGGAGAACAACTCCATTTGGCTCACTAACTTCACACACCATCAGGCTTCCAAGCAGCTCTCAAGGAAACTCAGTTTTCACACTCTATTTTTAGTGTCCTTTGAGTGCATTATCTAGGAATGAACCTGGTAGAGCATCCCACACTTACAAATGCTCCACATGCGGGCTTCACATGCCACCAACTCCACATTCACAGGCAACTTCAGCGCCACAGCCGTTTTCAGATAGCCCTCAATGCAAAGGCTCTAGACGCAAATATTGGTGTGAAGAGCTAATTCAATCAAGGAAACACTGCATGTTGGTGAAGGGCATATTGAAGAAGGATCAGCCGAGTGGTTCTTGTGGGAGAACAACTCCATTTGGCTCACTAACTTCACACACCATCAGGCTTCCAAGCAGCTCTCAAGGAAACTCAGTTTTCACACGCTATGCTTAGTGCCCTTTGAGTGCCTAGGACTGAAATGAAGCTTGGTGAGCATCCCACACAAACGAATGCTCAACATGCGGGTTTCACATGCCACCAACTCCACATTCTCAGGAAACTTCAGCGCCACAGCCGTTTTCAGATAGCCCTCAATGCAAAGGCTCTAGACGCAAATATTGGTGTGAGAGCTAATTCAATCAAGGAAACACTGCATGTTGTTGAAGGGCATATTGAAGAAGGATCAGCCGAGTGGTTCTTGTGGGAGAACAACTCCATTTGGCTCACTAACTTCACACACCATCAGGCTTCCAAGCAGCTCTCAAGGAAACTCAGTTTTCACACTCTATGCTTAGTGCCCTTTGAGTGCCTAGGACTGAATGAAGCTTGGTGAGCATCCCACACAAACGAATGCTCCACATGCGGGTTTCACATGCACCAACTCCACATTCACAGACAACTTCAGCGCCACAGCCGTTTTCAGATAGCCCTCAATGCAAAGGCTCTAGACGCAAATATTGGTTTGAGAGCTAATTCAATCAAGGAAACACTGCATGTTGGTGAAGGGCATATTGAAGAAGGATCAGCCGAGTGGTTCTTGTGGGAGAACAACTCCATTTGGCTCACTAACTTCACACACCATCAGGCTTCCAAGCAGCTCTCAAGGAAACTCAGTTTTCACACTCTATGCTTAGTGCCCTTTGAGTGCATTATCTAGGAATGAACCTGGTAGAGCATCCCACACTTACAAATGCTCAACATGCGGGTTTCACATGCCACCAACTCCACATTCACAGGCAACTTCAGCGCCACAGCCGTTTTCAGATAGCCCTCAATGCAAAGGCTCTAGACGCAAATATTGGTGTGAGAGCTAATTCAATCAAGGAAACACTGCATGTTGGTGAAGGGCATATTGAAGAAGGATCAGCCAAGTGGTGCTTGTGGGAGAACAACTCCATTTGGCTCACTAACTTCACACACCATCAGGCTTCCAAGCAGCTCTCAAGGAAACTCAGTTTTCACACTCTATTTTAGTGTCCTTTGAGTGCATTATCTAGGAATGAACCTGGTAGAGCATCCCACACTTACAAATGCTCCACATGCGGGCTTCACATGCCACCAACTCCACATTCACAGGCAACTTCAGCGCCACAGCCGTTTTCAGATAGCCCTCAATGCAAAGGCTCTAGACGCAAATATTGGTGTGAGAGCTAAGTCAATCAAGGAAACACTGCATGTTGGTGAAGGGCATATTGAAGAAGGATCAGCCGAGTGGTTCTTGTGGGAGAACAACTCCATTTGGCTCACTAACTTCACACACCATCAGGCTTCCAAGCAGCTCTCAAGGAAACTCAGTTTTCACACTCTATGCTTAGTGCCCTTTGAGTGCATTATCTAGGAATGAACCTGGTAGAGCATCCCACACTTACAAATGCTCAACATGCGGGTTTCACATGCCACCAACTCCACATTCACAGGCAACTTCAGCGCCACAGCCGTTTTCAGATAGCCCTCAACGCAAAGGCTCTAGACGCAAATATTGGTGTGAGAGCTAATTCAATCAAGGAAACACTGCATGTTGGTGAAGGGCATATTGAAGAAGGATCAGCCGAGTGGTGCTTGTGGGAGAACAACTCCATTTGGCTCACTAACTTCACACACCATCAGGCTTCCAAGCAGCTCTCAAGGAAACTCAGTTTTCACACGCTATGCTTAGTGTCCTTTGAGTGCATTATCTAGGAATGAACCTGGTAGAGCATCCCACACTTACAAATGCTCCACATGCGGGCTTCACATGCCACCAACTCCACATTCACAGGCAACTTCAGCGCCACAGCCGTTTTCAGATAGCCCTCAATGCGAAGGCTCTAGACGCAAATATTGATGTGAGAGCTAATTCAATCAAGGAAACACTGCATGTTGGTGAAGGGCATATTGAAGAAGGATCAGCCGAGTGGTTCTTGTGGGAGAACAACTCCATTTGGCTCACTAACTTCACACACCATCAGGCTTCCAAGCAGCTCTCAAGGAAACTCACTTTTCACACTCTATGCTTAGTGCCCTTTGTGTGCATTATCTAGCAATGAACCTGGTAGAGCATCCCACACAAACGAATGCTCCACATGCGGGTTTCACATGCCACCAACTCCACATTCACAGGCAACTTCAGCGCCACAGCCGTTTTCAGATAGCCCTCAATGCAAAGGCTCTAGACGCAAATATTGGTGTGAGAGCTAATTCAATCAAGGAAACACTGCATGTTGGTGAAGGGCATATTGAAGAAGGATCAGCCGAGTGGTTCTTGTGGGAGAACAACTCCATTTGGCTCACTAACTTCACACACCATCAGGCTTCCAAGCAGCTCTCAAGGAAACTCAGTTTTCACACTCTATGCTTAGTGCCCTTTGAGTGCATTATCTAGGAATGAACCTGGTAGAGCATCCCACACAAACGAATGCTCCACATGCGGGTTTCACATGCCACCAACTCCACATTCACAGGCAACTTCAGCGCCACAGCCGTTTTCAGATAGCCCTCAATGCAAAGGCTCTAGACGCAAATATTGGTGTGAGAGCTAATTCAATCAAGGAAACACTGCATGTTGGTGAAGGGCATATTGAAGAAGGATCAGCCGAGTGGTTCTTGTGGGAGAACAACTCCATTTGGCTCACTAACTTCACACACCATCAGGCTTCCAAGCAGCTCTCAAGGAAACTCAGTTTTCACACTCTATTTTTAGTGTCCTTTGAGTGCATTATCTAGGAATGAACCTGGTAGAGCATCCCACACTTACAAATGCTCCACATGCGGGCTTCACATGCCACCAACTCCACATTCACAGGCAACTTCAGCGCCACAGCCGTTTTCAGATAGCCCTCAATGCAAAGGCTCTAGACGCAAATATTGGTGTGAGAGCTAATTCAATCAAGGAAACACTGCATGTTGGTGAAGGGCATATTGAAGAAGGATCAGCCGAGTGGTTCTTGTGGGAGAACAACTCCATTTGGCTCACTAACTTCACACACCATCAGGCTTCCAAGCAGCTCTCAAGGAAACTCAGTTTTCACACGCTATGCTTAGTGCCCTTTGAGTGCCTAGGACTGAAATGAAGCTTGGTGAGCATCCCACACAAACGAATGCTCCACATGTGGGTTTCACATGCCACCAACTCCACATTCACAGGCAACTTCAGCGCCACAGCCGTTTTCAGATAGCCCTCAATGCAAAGGCTCTAGACGCAAATATTGGTGTGAGAGCTAATTCAATCAAGGAAACACTGCATGTTGGTGAAGGGCATATTGAAGAAGGATCAGCCGAGTGGTTCTTGTGGGAGAACAACTCCATTTGGCTCACTAACTTCACACACCATCAGGCTTCCAAGCAGCTCTCAAGGAAACTCAGTTTTCACACTCTATGCTTAGTGCCCTTTGAGTGCATTATCTAGGAATGAACCTGGTAGAGCATCCCACACAAACGAATGCTCCACATGCAGGTTTCACATGCCACCAACTCCACATTCACAGGCAACTTCAGCGCCACAGCCGTTTTCAGATAGCCCTCAATGCAAAGGCTCTAGACGCAAATATTGGTGTGAGAGCTAATTCAATCAAGGAAACACTGCATGTTGGTGAAGGGCATATTGAAGAAGGATCAGCCAAGTGGTGCTTGTGGGAGAACAACTCCATTTGGCTCACTAACTTCACACACCATCAGGCTTCCAAGCAGCTCTCAAGGAAACTCAGTTTTCACACTCTATTTTTAGTGTCCTTTGAGTGCATTATCTAGGAATGAACCTGGTAGAGCATCCCACACTTACAAATGTTCCACATGCGGGCTTCACATGCCACCAACTCCACATTCACAGGCAACTTCAGCGCCACAGCCGTTTTCAGATAGCCCTCAATGCAAAGGCTCTAGACGCAAATATTGGTGTGAGAGCTAATTCAATCAAGGAAACACTGCATGTTGGTGTAGGGCATATTGAAGAAGGATCAGCCGAGTGGTTCTTGTGGGAGAACAACTCCATTTGGCTCACTAACTTCACACACCATCAGGCTTCCAAGCAGCTCTCAAGGAAACTCAGTTTTCACACGCTATGCTTAGTGCCCTTTGAGTGCCTAGGACTGAAATGAAGCTTGGTGAGCATCCCACACAAACGAATGCTCCACATGCGGGTTTCACATGCCACCAACTCCACATTCTCAGGAAACTTCAGCGCCACAGCCGTTTTCAGATAGCCCTCAATGCAAAGGCTCTAGATGCAAATATTGGTGTGAGAGCTAATTCAATCAAGGAAACACTGCATGTTGTTGAAGGGCATATTGAAGAAGGATCAGCCGAGTGGTTCTTGTGGGAGAATAACTCCATTTGGCTCACTTACTTCACACACCATCAGGCTTCCAAGCAGCTCTCAAGGAAACTCAGTTTCACACTCTATGCTTAGTGCCCTTTGAGTGCCTAGGACTTAAAAGAAGCTTGGTGAGCATCCCACACAAACGAATGCTCCACATGCGGGTTTCACATGCCACCAACTCCACATTCACAGACAACTTCAGCGCCACAGCCGTTTTCAGATAGCCCTCAATGCAAAGGCTCTAGACGCAAATATTGGTTTGAGAGCTAATTCAATCAAGGAAACACTGCATGTTGGTGAAGGGCATATTGAAGAAGGATCAGCCGAGTGGTTCTTGTGGGAGAACAACTCCATTTGGCTCACTAACTTCACACACCATCAGGCTTCCAAGCAGCTCTCAAGGAAACTCACTTTTCACACTCTATGCTTAGTGCCCTTTGAGTGCATTATCTAGGAAAGAACCTGGTAGAGCATCCCACACTTACAAATGCTCAACATGCGGGTTTCACATGCCACCAACTCCACATTCACAGGCAACTTCAGCGCCACAGCCGTTTTCAGATAGCCCTCAATGCAAAGGCTCTAGACGCAAATATTGGTGTGAGAGCTAATTCAATCAAGGAAACACTGCATGTTGGTGAAGGGCATATTGAAGAAGGATCAGCCAAGTGGTGCTTGTGGGAGAACAACTCCATTTGGCTCACTAACTTCACACACCATCAGGCTTCCAAGCAGCTCTCAAGGAAACTCAGTTTTCACACTCTATTTTTAGTGTCCTTTGAGTGCATTATCTAGGAATGAACCTGGTAGAGCATCCCACACTTACAAATGCTCCACATGCGGGCTTCACATGCCACCAACTCCACATTCACAGGCAACTTCAGCGCCACAGCCGTTTTCAGATAGCCCTCAATGCAAAGGCTCTAGACGCAAATATTGGTGTGAGAGCTAAGTCAATCAAGGAAACACTGCATGTTGGTGAAGGGCATATTGAAGAAGGATCAGCCGAGTGGTTCTTGTGGGAGAACAACTCCATTTGGCTCACTAACTTCACACACCATCAGGCTTCCAAGCAGCTCTCAAGGAAACTCAGTTTTCACACTCTATGCTTAGTGCCCTTTGAGTGCATTATCTAGGAATGAACCTGGTAGAGCATCCCACACTTACAAATGCTCAACATGCGGGTTTCACATGCCACCAACTCCACATTCACAGGCAACTTCAGCGCCACAGCCGTTTTCAGATAGCCCTCAACGCAAAGGCTCTAGACGCAAATATTGGTGTGAGAGCTAATTCAATCAAGGAAACACTGCATGTTGGTGAAGGGCATATTGAAGAAGGATCAGCCGAGTGGTGCTTGTGGGAGAACAACTCCATTTGGCTCACTAACTTCACACACCATCAGGCTTCCAAGCAGCTCTCAAGGAAACTCAGTTTTCACACGCTATGCTTAGTGTCCTTTGAGTGCATTATCTAGGAATGAACCTGGTAGAGCATCCCACACTTACAAATGCTCCACATGCGGGCTTCACATGCCACCAACTCCACATTCACAGGCAACTTCAGCGCCACAGCCGTTTTCAGATAGCCCTCAATGCGAAGGCTCTAGACGCAAATATTGATGTGAGAGCTAATTCAATCAAGGAAACACTGCATGTTGGTGAAGGGCATATTGAAGAAGGATCAGCCGAGTGGTTCTTGTGGGAGAACAACTCCATTTGGCTCACTAACTTCACACACCATCAGGCTTCCAAGCAGCTCTCAAGGAAACTCACTTTTCACACTCTATGCTTAGTGCCCTTTGTGTGCATTATCTAGCAATGAACCTGGTAGAGCATCCCACACAAACGAAAATGCTCCACATGCGGGTTTCACATGCCACCACTCCACATTCACAGGCAACTTCAGCGCCACAGCCGTTTTCAGATAGCCCTCAATGCAAAGGCTCTAGACGCAAATATTGGTGTGAGAGCTAAGTCAATCAAGGAAACACTGCATGTTGGTGAAGGGCATATTGAAGAAGGATCAGCCGAGTGGTTCTTGTGGGAGAACAACTCCATTTGGCTCACTAACTTCACACACCATCAGGCTTCCAAGCAGCTCTCAAGGAAACTCAGTTTTCACACTCTATGCTTAGTGCCCTTTGAGTGCATTATCTAGGAATGAACCTGGTAGAGCATCCCACACAAACGAATGCTCCACATGCGGGTTTCACATGCCACCAACTCCACATTCACAGGCAACTTCAGCGCCACAGCCGTTTTCAGATAGCCCTCAATGCAAAGGCTCTAGACGCAAATATTGGTGTGAGAGCTAATTCAATCAAGGAAACACTGCATGTTGGTGAAGGGCATATTGAAGAAGGATCAGCCGAGTGGTTCTTGTGGGAGAACAACTCCATTTGGCTCACTAACTTCACACACCATCAGGCTTCCAAGCAGCTCTCAAGGAAACTCAGTTTTCACACTCTATTTTTAGTGTCCTTTGAGTGCATTATCTAGGAATGAACCTGGTAGAGCATCCCACACTTACAAATGCTCCACATGCGGGCTTCACATGCCACCAACTCCACATTCACAGGCAACTTCAGCGCCACAGCCGTTTTCAGATAGCCCTCAATGCAAAGGCTCTAGACGCAAATATTGGTGTGAGAGCTAATTCAATCAAGGAAACACTGCATGTTGGTGAAGGGCATATTGAAGAAGGATCAGCCGAGTGGTTCTTGTGGGAGAACAACTCCATTTGGCTCACTAACTTCACACACCATCAGGCTTCCAAGCAGCTCTCAAGGAAACTCAGTTTTCACACGCTATGCTTAGTGCCCTTTGAGTGCCTAGGACTGAAATGAAGCTTGGTGAGCATCCCACACAAACGAATGCTCCACATGTGGGTTTCACATGCCACCAACTCCACATTCACAGGCAACTTCAGCGCCACAGCCGTTTTCAGATAGCCCTCAATGCAAAGGCTCTAGACGCAAATATTGGTGTGAGAGCTAATTCAATCAAGGAAACACTGCATGTTGGTGAAGGGCATATTGAAGAAGGATCAGCCGAGTGGTTCTTGTGGGAGAACAACTCCATTTGGCTCACTAACTTCACACACCATCAGGCTTCCAAGCAGCTCTCAAGGAAACTCAGTTTTCACACTCTATGCTTAGTGCCCTTTGAGTGCATTATCTAGGAATGAACCTGGTAGAGCATCCCACACAAACGAATGCTCCACATGCAGGTTTCACATGCCACCAACTCCACATTCACAGGCAACTTCAGCGCCACAGCCGTTTTCAGATAGCCCTCAATGCAAAGGCTCTAGACGCAAATATTGGTGTGAGAGCTAATTCAATCAAGGAAACACTGCATGTTGGTGAAGGGCATATTGAAGAAGGATCAGCCAAGTGGTGCTTGTGGGAGAACAACTCCATTTGGCTCACTAACTTCACACACCATCAGGCTTCCAAGCAGCTCTCAAGGAAACTCAGTTTTCACACGCTATGCTTAGTGTCCTTTGAGTGCATTATCTAGGAATGAACCTGGTAGAGCATCCCACACTTACAAATGCTCCACATGCGGGCTTCACATGCCACCAACTCCACATTCACAGGCAACTTCAGCGCCACAGCCGTTTTCAGATAGCCCTCAATGCGAAGGCTCTAGACGCAAATATTGATGTGAGAGCTAATTCAATCAAGGAAACACTGCATGTTGGTGAAGGGCATATTGAAGAAGGATCAGCCGAGTGGTTCTTGTGGGAGAACAACTCCATTTGGCTCACTAACTTCACACACCATCAGGCTTCCAAGCAGCTCTCAAGGAAACTCACTTTTCACACTCTATGCTTAGTGCCCTTTGTGTGCATTATCTAGCAATGAACCTGGTAGAGCATCCCACACAAACGAATGCTCCACATGCGGGTTTCACATGCCACCAACTCCACATTCACAGGCAACTTCAGCGCCACAGCCGTTTTCAGATAGCCCTCAATGCAAAGGCTCTAGACGCAAATATTGGTGTGAGAGCTAAGTCAATCAAGGAAACACTGCATGTTGGTGAAGGGCATATTGAAGAAGGATCAGCCGAGTGGTTCTTGTGGGAGAACAACTCCATTTGGCTCACTAACTTCACACACCATCAGGCTTCCAAGCAGCTCTCAAGGAAACTCAGTTTTCACACTCTATGCTTAGTGCCCTTTGAGTGCATTATCTAGGAATGAACCTGGTAGAGCATCCCACACAAACGAATGCTCCACATGCGGGTTTCACATGCCACCAACTCCACATTCACAGGCAACTTCAGCGCCACAGCCGTTTTCAGATAGCCCTCAATGCAAAGGCTCTAGACGCAAATATTGGTGTGAGAGCTAATTCAATCAAGGAAACACTGCATGTTGGTGAAGGGCATATTGAAGAAGGATCAGCCGAGTGGTTCTTGTGGGAGAACAACTCCATTTGGCTCACTAACTTCACACACCATCAGGCTTCCAAGCAGCTCTCAAGGAAACTCAGTTTTCACACTCTATTTTAGTGTCCTTTGAGTGCATTATCTAGGAATGAACCTGGTAGAGCATCCCACACTTACAAATGCTCCACATGCGGGCTTCACATGCCACCAACTCCACATTCACAGGCAACTTCAGCGCCACAGCCGTTTTCAGATAGCCCTCAATGCAAAGGCTCTAGACGCAAATATTGGTGTGAGAGCTAATTCAATCAAGGAAACACTGCATGTTGGTGAAGGGCATATTGAAGAAGGATCAGCCGAGTGGTTCTTGTGGGAGAACAACTCCATTTGGCTCACTAACTTCACACACCATCAGGCTTCCAAGCAGCTCTCAAGGAAACTCAGTTTTCACACGCTATGCTTAGTGCCCTTTGAGTGCCTAGACTGAATGAATCTTGGTGAGCATCCCACACAAACGAATGCTCCACATGTGGGTTTCACATGCCACCAACTCCACATTCACAGGCAACTTCAGCGCCACAGCCGTTTTCAGATAGCCCTCAATGCAAAGGCTCTAGACGCAAATATTGGTGTGAGAGCTAATTCAATCAAGGAAACACTGCATGTTGGTGAAGGGCATATTGAAGAAGGATCAGCCGAGTGGTTCTTGTGGGAGAACAACTCCATTTGGCTCACTAACTTCACACACCATCAGGCTTCCAAGCAGCTCTCAAGGAAACTCAGTTTTCACACTCTATGCTTAGTGCCCTTTGAGTGCATTATCTAGGAATGAACCTGGTAGAGCATCCCACACAAACGAATGCTCCACATGCAGGTTTCACATGCCACCAACTCCACATTCACAGGCAACTTCAGCGCCACAGCCGTTTTCAGATAGCCCTCAATGCAAAGGCTCTAGACGCAAATATTGGTGTGAGAGCTAATTCAATCAAGGAAACACTGCATGTTGGTGAAGGGCATATTGAAGAAGGATCAGCCAAGTGGTGCTTGTGGGAGAACAACTCCATTTGGCTCACTAACTTCACACACCATCAGGCTTCCAAGCAGCTCTCAAGGAAACTCAGTTTTCACACTCTATTTTTAGTGTCCTTTGAGTGCATTATCTAGGAATGAACCTGGTAGAGCATCCCACACTTACAAATGCTCCACATGCGGGCTTCACATGCCACCAACTCCACATTCACAGGCAACTTCAGCGCCACAGCCGTTTTCAGATAGCCCTCAATGCAAAGGCTCTAGACGCAAATATTGGTGTGAGAGCTAATTCAATCAAGGAAACACTGCATGTTGGTGTAGGGCATATTGAAGAAGGATCAGCCGAGTGGTTCTTGTGGGAGAACAACTCCATTTGGCTCACTAACTTCACACACCATCAGGCTTCCAAGCAGCTCTCAAGGAAACTCAGTTTTCACACTCTATGCTTAGTGCCCTTTGAGTGCCTAGGACTGAAATGAAGCTTGGTGAGCATCCCACACAAACGAATGCTCCACATGCGGGTTTCACATGCCACCAACTCCACATTCTCAGGAAACTTCAGCGCCACAGCCGTTTTCAGATAGCCCTCAATGCAAAGGCTCTAGATGCAAATATTGGTGTGAGAGCTAATTCAATCAAGGAAACACTGCATGTTGTTGAAGGGCATATTGAAGAAGGATCAGCCGAGTGGTTCTTGTGGGAGAATAACTCCATTTGGCTCACTTACTTCACACACCATCAGGCTTCCAAGCAGCTCTCAAGGAAACTCAGTTTTCACACTCTATGCTTAGTGCCCTTTGAGTGCCTAGGACTTAAAAGAAGCTTGGTGAGCATCCCACACAAACGAATGCTCCACATGCGGGTTTCACATGCCACCAACTCCACATTCACAGACAACTTCAGCGCCACAGCCGTTTTCAGATAGCCCTCAATGCAAAGGCTCTAGACGCAAATATTGTTTGAGAGCTAATTCAATCAAGGAAACACA